>NC_053026.1:586884238-586983177 GCF_003073215.2 Triticum urartu
ACAGTTGTATTTGCTTGTGATAAGTTCAGACCTTATATTGTTGACTCTAAAGTAACTATTCACACTGAGCATGTTGCTATTAAATATCTTATGAAAAGAAAGATGCTAAACCTAGACTTATTAGATGGGTTCTCTTGCTACAAGAATTTGACTTACATATTGTTGATAGAAAGGGAGCTGAAAACCCCGTTGCAGACAACTTGTCTAGGTTAGAAAATGTGCTTGATGACCCACTACCTATTGATGATAGCTTTCTTGATGAGCAATTAAATGTCATAAATGCTTCTCATACTACTCCATGGTATGCTGATTATGCTAATTACATTGTTGCCAAATTCATACCACCTAGTTTCACATACGAGGAAAAGAAAAAGTTCTTCTATGATTTGAGGCATTAATTTTGGGATGACCCACATCTTTATAAAGAAGGATTAGATGGTGTTATTAGACGTTGTGTACCTGAGCATGAACAGGAACAGATCCTACGCAAGTGTCACTCTGAAGCTTATGGAGGACACCATGCTGGAGATAGAACTGCACATAAGGTATTGCAATCTGGTTTTTATTGGCCTACTCTCTTCAAAGATGCCAGTAACTTTGTCTTATCTTGTGATGAATGTCAAAGAATTGGTAATATTAGTAGACATCAAGAAATGCCTATGAACTATTCACTCGTTATTGAACCATTTGATGTTTGGGGCTTTAACTATATGGGACCTTTTCCTGCCTCTAATGGATATACACATATTTTAGTTGTTGTTGATTACGTTACTAAGTGGGTAGAAGCTATTCCAACTAGTAGTGCTGATCATAACACTTCTATTAAAATGCTTAAAGAAGTTATTTTTCCAAGATTTGGAGTCCCTAGATATTTAATGACTGATGGTGGTTCGTATTTTATTCATGGTGCTTTCCGTAAAATGCTTGCTAAGTATTATGTTAATCATAGAATTGCATGTCCTTATCACCCTCAGTCTAGTGGTCAAGTAGAATTGAGTAATAGAGAGCTCAAATTAATTTTGCAAAATACTGTCAATAGGTCTAGAAAGAATTGGTCCAAGAAACTTGATGATGCATTATGGGCCTATAGAACTGCATATAAAAATCCTATGGGTATGTCTCCGTATAAAATGGTTTATGGAAATGCATGTCACTTACCTCTAGAACTAGAACATAAGGCATATTGGGGTATTAAAGAGCTCAATTATGATTTTAAACTTGCTGGTGAGAAGAGGTTATTTGATATTAGCTCACTCGATGAATGGATAACCCAAGCCTACGAAAATGCCAAGTTGTTTAAAGAAAAAGTTAAAAGATGGCATGATAAAAGGATACAAAAGCATGAGTTTAATGTAGGTGATTATGTATTGCTATACAACTCTTGTTTAAGATTTTTTGCAGGAAAACTTCTCTCTAAATGGGAAGGTCCTTACGTTATCGAGGAGGTCTATCGGTCAGGTGCCATAAAAATCAACAACTTCGAAGGCACAAATCCGAAGGTGGTGAACGGTCAAAGAATCAAACATTATATCTCAGGTAATCCCATAAATGTTGAAGCCAATGTTATTGAAACCGTAACCCTAGAGGAATACACAAGGGACACTTTCCGGAACGTTTCAGACTCCAAAAAGGAATAGGTATGTGGTACGGTAAGTAAACCGACTCCAAAACAGTTTTTAAGGCAATATTTCTCCGTTTTGGAATATTTGGAAAAATAGAAAAATAAGAACCAGTCCGGGAAGGACACGAGGGTGGAGGGCGCGCCCTACCCTACTGGGCGCGCCCCCTACCCCGTGGGCACCTCGTGCGCTTTTCGGACTCCGTTTTCTTACACGACACGTATTTTGGTCGGTAAAAATCCATTATATAATCTCCCAGGGGTTTTGACTCCCGTATCACGCAATTATCCTATGTTTGTGTTTTGAGCTGTTGCTGCTGCAGATTAGAGCAAGATGTCTTTGCAAGAGTCAGTCGGGGAGAGCCGGGTGTCTCATCCGGCACCGAGACCAATGACAAACAACAATGTTGACCTCTTTGGGCCAACAACGGAGGAAGAGATGGAGGCTGATTTGAAGAGGATAGATGCCATGGAAGAGGATCAAGAAGTCACTTCCTGCTTCCAAGCTGGATTCACAATGGGAGAACTGCAAAGCTCGGCTATTCCAAACTAGGTTATCCCTTCCAATGTTAGATTTCTTTCTTATGAGAATATGAAAAGGAGTGTCACTGGTTCTCCCGCAGCTATGCAGCACCCTTGGGTGTAGGGAGCTTTGGCTGTTACTGGAAAACTCCGAAAGGAAATAATGGACCTCAAGCATCATGTCAATAATCTCGAGGAGGAGAATCGTATCCCGAGGGGCATCATCGCCAAGAATATCACATCACCATCCCTGAAAAGAGAGACATAATCACATGGGTATGGGCACTCCCCTTGGCAACTACCAAGCTTGGGGGAGTGCCCCGGTATCGTATCACCATCACTTTTATCTTTACCATTTTTCTTAGTTCGATCCTTTTGGTAATATCTTGATCTAGTAGAATAAAGTTTATGGCATGATCTAGTTTTGAGTTTTGCTTTATGATCCCTCTATGTAATCGAGTCCGTGAGCTATATATATATATTATATAATAAAGATTAGTGTTGAGTCAAGGGCTTGATTATTTTGCCATGATCCTAAGTGAATAAAAGAAAAGAGATATAAATAAAAAGGGAAACAAAGAGATCATATGGATCTTATGGAGAGTAATGAGCTCACATAGAAAAAGTATGATGAATAAAATTTGTTGATAGTTGACAAACATAGTTTTGGTCATTGTTGCAATTAATAGGAAGTAATAAAGAAAGAGATGTCTTCACATATAAATATAATATCTTGGATATCTTTTATGATTGTGAGCACTCATTAAAATATGACATGCTAAAGAGTTGACGTTGGACAAGGAAGACAACGTAATGGGTTATGTTTTCTTACATCTGAGATAAATTATATTGTCATGGATCATCCAACATGGTTGAGCTTGCCTTTCCCCCTCATGCTAGCCAAATTCATCGCACCAAGTAGAGATACTACTTGTGCTTCCAAATACCCTTAAACCAGTTTTGCCATGAGAGTCCACCATACCTACCTATGGATTGAGTAAGATCCTCCAAGTAAGTTGTCATCGGTGCAAGAAATAAAAATTGCTCTCTAAATATGTATGACTTATTAGTGTGGGAGAAATAAGCTTTATACGATCGTGTGATAAGGAAGAAATAAAAGCGACAGCCTGCATAATAAAGGTCCATATCACAAGTGGCAATATAAAGTGACGTTCTTTCACATTAAGATTTTGTGCATCCAACCATGAAAGTGCATGACAACCTCTGCTTCCCTCTGCGAAGGGCCTATCTTTTACTTTTATCTCCTACCTTACATAAGAGTCATGGTGATCTTCACCCTTCCTTTTTACATTTTATCCTTTGGCAAGCATAGTATGTTGGAAAGATCCTGGTATATATGGCTAATTGGATGTGAGTTTTCATGAACTATTATTGTTGACATTACCCTTGAGGTAAAACGTTGGGAGGCAAAACTATAAGCCCCTATCTTTCTCTGTGTCCGATTAAAACTCCATACCCATAAGTATTGCGTGAGTGTCAGCAATTGTGAAAGACTATATGATAGTTGAGTATGCGGACTTGCTGAAAAGCTCTTATATATTGACTCTTTCCTATGTTATGATAAATTGCAATTGCTCCAATGACTCGGATTATAGTTTGTTAGTTTTCAATGAAATTTACGATTCATACTTGAAATTGTGATTGAATTATTACTCTAGCATAAGAAATCATATGACAAGAATTATATAAGTTGTTGTTCTAAGAATGATCATGATGCCCATGTCCGTATTTTATTTTTATCGACACCTCTATCTCTAAACATGTGGACATATTTTTCGATTTCGGCTTTCGCTTGAGGACAGGCAAGGTCTAAGCTTGGGGGAGTTGATACGTCCAGTTGGCATCATGCTTTTATATTGATATTTATTGCATTATGGGCTATTATTATACATTATGTCACAAAACTTATGCATATTCTCTCTTATTTTACAAGGTTTACATAAAGAGGGAGAATGCCGGCAGCTGGGATTCTAGGCTGGAAAAGGAGCAAATATTAGAGACCTATTATGCACAGCTCCAAAAGTCCTGAAACTTCATGAAAGACATTTTCAGAATATATAAAAAATACTGAGCGCAAGAAGTTCACCAGGGGGGGCACACCCTGCCCACGAGGGTGGGGGTGTGCCCTACCCCCCTGGGCGCGCCTCCTACCTCATGGGCCCCCTGGTGGCCCTCCGATGGCCATCTTCTGCTATATGGAGTCTTTCGATGAGAAAAAAATCATAAGCCATCTCCTCGGACAAAACTCCGCCGCCACGAGGCGGAACCTTGGAGGATCCAATCTAGGGCTCCGGCAGAGCTGTTCTGCCAGGGAAACTTCCCTCCGGGAGGGGGAAATCATCGCCATTGTCATCACCAACGCTCCTCTCATCGGGAGAGGGCAATCTCCATCAATATCTTCACCAGCACCATCTCCTCTCAAAACCCTAGTTCATCTCTTATATCCAATTCTTGTCTCCAACTCCGGGATTGGTACTAGTAGGTTGCTAGTAGTGTTAATTACTCTTTGTAGTTGATGCTAGTTGGTTTATTTGGTGGAAGATCATATGTTCAGATCCTATATGCATATTAATACCCCTCTGATTATGAACATGATTATGCTTTGTGAGTAGTTACGTTTGTTCCTGAGGACATGGGAGAAGTCTTGCTATTAGTAGTCATGTGAATTTGGTATTCGTTCGATATTTTGATGAGATGTATGTTGTCTCTCCTCTAGTGGTGTTATGTGAACATCGACTACATAACACTTCACCATTATTTGGGCCTAGAGGAAGGCATTGGGAAGTAATAAGTAGATGATGGGTTGCTACAGTGACCGAAGCTTAAACCCTAGTTTATGCGTTGCTTCGTAAGGGGCTGATTTGGATCCATATGTTTCATGCTATGGTTAGGTTTACCTTAATACTTTTGTTGTAGTTGCGGATGCTTGCAATAGAGGTTAATCATAAGTGGGATGCTTGTCCAAGTAAGGACAGTACCCAAGCACTGGTCCACCCACATACCAAATTATCAAAGTACCGAACGCGAATCATATGAACGTGATGAAAACTAGCTTGACGATATTCTCATGTGTCCTCGGGAGCGCTCTTCTCTATATAAGAGTTTGTCCAGGCTTGTCCTTTGCTACAAAAAGGATTGGGCCATGTTGCTGCACTTTATTTACTTTTGTTACTTGTTGCTCGTTACAAATTATCTTATCACAAAACTATCTGTTACTACTTATTTCAGTACTTGCAGAGAATACCTTGCTGAAAACCGCTTATTATTTCCTTCTGCTCCTCGTTGGGTTCGACACTCTTACTTATCGAATGGACTACGATAGATCCCCTATACTTGTGGGTCATCAATAGGCGCGCCCCCTGCCTCGTGGCTTCCTCCGTTGTTTGTTGACGCCCACTCCAAGTCTCCTGGATCACGTTTGTTGAGAAAATCACGTTCCCGAAGGTTTCATTCCGTTTGGACTCCGTTTGATATTCCTTTTCTTCGAAGCCCTAAAATAGGCAAAAAACAACAATTTGGGATGGGCCTCCGATTAGTAGGTTAGTCCCAAAAATTATATAAAAGTGTAAAATAAAGCCCATTGACATCCAAAATAGATAATATAATAGCATGGAGCAATCAAAAATTGTAGATACGTTGGAGACGTATCACAAAGAAGCACATCAGCACGGCGACACTACGCCTGCGATACTACACTTGCTCTATGCTAGCAGCGGAACAACTCGAAGCAGCGGAATACTTCTAGCAGCGGGACAAGGACGAAGGTGGTGAACTCCACTCCGCAGGGACTCTGGCTGGGACACGCTCTAGTGCGCACGCATGGCAATTGTCGGTGTCAAAACCGGCGGATCTCGGGTAGGGGGTCCCTAACTGTGCGTCTAGGATCGATGGTAACAGGAGACTTGGGACACGATGTTTACCCAGGTTCGGGCCCTCTCTATGGAGGTAATACCCTACGTCCTGCTTGATTGATCTTGATGAATATGGGTGTTACAAGAGTTGATCTACCAGGAGATTGTAATGGCTAAACCCTAGAAGTCTAGCCTGTATGACTATGGTAATGAGTATATCCTTTCCGGACTAACCGCTTTGGTTTATATAGACACCGGGTCTAGGGTTACATAGAGTCGATTACATAACAAGGAATCTTCATAGTCGATCGCCAAGCTTGCCTTCCACGCCAAGGAGAGTCCAATCCGGACATAGGTACAGTCTTCGGTCTTCATGTCTTCACATCCCATCAGTCTGACCCATGGATAATAGGCCGGGCGCCCGAGGACCCCTTAGTCCAGGACTCCCTCAGTAGCCCCTGAACCTGGCTTCAATGACGAGGAGTCCGGCGCGCAGATTGTCTTCGACATTGCAAGGCGGGTTCCCCTTTTCGAACTCCTAGTTGATCTTCAGATGTGATGATTGTATCTGGACCTGTCCCACACACCATACACAACCGCAGAGTGAATATATTCTTACATGAGTTCCATCCCTTGACAACTTTTTCGTAGCACGGTATTACGTCTGACCGGCGATAATTCCAAACCGCTTTCATGTTTCGACGCCCCACGTCCCAAGATGCGGTTGCCATTGGCACGTCTTGTCAAAGCAGAGATCGTGTCCCCCTTATCGCGGGATTCTCATCAATGCGGGCATGGGTAACCCAACTGTGTCGTTTATACAGCCCTTGGGAATAGGTGAATCTTAAGGCGAGCGAGGAGGCGTTTAATATTCGTCGCCTTTATAAGGGGATAAGGATTCACTCTTCCTCTCTCACGCCCTCTCTCTATCTCTGCCTTTCCAATCTCGAGCTCCAGCGCCCAAGTTCTCATCTCCGTTCCACTCAAGCAACCATGTCCGGTTCCGGAGGTCAAGGCAAGTGGATGGTCTCCTCCGTCAAAGAGGAGAACATTACGGAGCTTCGGGCGGCCGGATACTTCACGAAGGAGATCACTCACCGCCTGCCGACCGAGGGAAAAGTCGTCCCCATGCTGAAGCCCACCGAGAGGGTAGTGTTCCTCCCCAATTTCTTCCGCGGGCTAGGGTTTCCACTCCACCCTTTCGTCCATGGGCTGATGTATTATTACGGGATAGATTTCCATGATCTGTCCCCGAACTCCCTCCTCAACATCTTGGCGTTTATCGTCGTGTGTGAGGCCTTCCTCCGCATCCAACCCCACTTCGGGCTGTGGCTCAAAGTCTTTAACGTGAAGCCGAAGGTGGTGGATGGCTAGCACGCGGAGTGCAGAGGAGCTATGGTCAGCAAGTTGTCCAACGTCTCCTGTCCCAAACGTACTTTTGTGGACACAGTAAAGGAGTGGCAGAAGCAGTGGTTCTACATCACAGAACCTCGCGGCACCACCAGGGCCGCAGCTACCGAATTCCGCTCAGGCACTCCCATGTGACTCACCTCCTGGGTCGAGAAGAGTCTGGACTAGGGTTCCCCTGACGAGTTGATAGCGCTACAGACGCGCGTTCAAAGCATGGCAACCAACAAAGTCAAGCTTGTTGACGTGATCCAGGTGATGCTGGTTCGCCGGATCCTTCCATGCCAGCGCCAAAGCCGTCCTCTGTGGGAGTTCAACCCGAAGAAGCATCAGACCCTGGCGAGGCTCTATGAGACTACTCAAGAAGGTGCATGGAAGTCGCTCTTTGAGGGCAACGAGAAACCACTGACCACGGATTCAGACCGTGGTCACGATTGTAAACACCTCGCCAGTGAGGTATGCTATTTTCGATGTATCCCCAACTTAATCGTTTCAAGGATGATGTATGAGCTTATCATTGCATTTCCAGGACTAGATGGAGAGGGCGAAGCGGATCCAGTTTCCGGCTCCGCTGCCTGAAGAACCGGTCATCCCGCGTCTAGCGAAGATGCTGGTGCCGGCGCCTTATAAGGCGTCGGAGAAGAAGGCCAAGGGGGCCAAGAGTGGCCCCCGTCGGAAGGGCACTTCGGACGTGACTTCCGAAGACGACGAAGCTCATTCCTATGTCCTTTAGGACAATGGTGAGGAAGAGGAGGAGGAGGAGGACAACAACCCTCCCCCTGAGGAGAGGAAGAAGAAGAGGGTGGCTTCGGCGCATCCTGAGGCAGAAACGCCCAAGAAGGGGAAGAGCGTCCCAATGGTCAACACCGTGTGGGATGTTGATAGCAGTCCGGTAAGACGCTCCCGCACTAAGCCCCAGGCCGCATCGTAGGTGACATGGCTCGCTCATGTGCGCATCCAGCCATTTCTCTTCATTATCTTGACATAGTTAATTGTGCTATTGTAGTCCGGCCCGTGACCTTATCCAGCGATCCTCATCTGGAGGTTTGTTGGCTCTGTCGGAGATGGCGAGCATGTTGCCACCGCCTGCTTATTCCCCCAAGGCCAGGGATGACACTGAAGTGTCATCCCGGAGGACCGATCCGAACCAGGGAAGAGCCCAGGACGCTATCCGGGAGGCGCTGCAAGGCGAGACCTCCACTGCCGGACACATGGGGGAGCCGATCCCCATGGAGATTGGCGAAGAGGGCCGCATCCAGTTCAGCCCTCAGCCGAATACGTTTCCGGAGGCCCATATGGCTCCAGAGTCGGGCGAGCAGTCCCCTTTGAAGGAGGAGGGTGCGCCGCTTCCACCGGTGGCCCCTGTCCATCCAGGGGCGCTGGATAACCTGATGGAGGCACTTCGAGGCGCCTCCGTCGTGGACGAGCATCGTGTCCTTATGGGTGCGGTGATCAAGAAGATTCAGTCCGCCAAGAGTGGAAAGAATGAAGCCTGCAGCTGCCTGTTGACAGGCTTCAAGATAAGAAAGAGAAAAAAAACCCATGTAGACAGTAGCCCCTGAGACACTGTCCGGTGTTCGACAAGAATAACCGGACAGAGGATCAACCTTTTTTTGTAGGAGACTAACGTAATATGTATGAATAAGCAGGTGTCGATGTTGGCCGCGACCTCGCATGCTGCCGAAATCTCTGAACTAAGGCAGAGGCTGGAGCGGACCGAGAACGAGAACGAGCTCGGCGAGGTTAAGGTTCGGCTCCAGGAGAAACAAGGTGAGTGACGACTTGTTGTGTGTTTTTGAAAGGATAGGCGCTATATGTTGAACACAGTGTCGTGATATGTGTAGGAGCCGCGACCGAGGTCGAGGCCCTAAGGAAGGCCTTGGGCGAGGCCGAGGAGAAGGCTGTCCAGCAGCAGGCCGCCCGTAAGAAGCTCAAGGCCCGGGTCAAAGAAGTCCAGCAGGAGCTCCAGGATGTGGTCAAGAAATGTGAAGCCCTATATCATGATGCATCGGTTCAAGGGACCGAACTCGCCAAGGCTCGTCAGAGCGCGGAGACCACATGAAATGAGGCCCAGGCCGCCCCCAGGAGATCCAGGAGGCCAAGAAGATTACGGCGGGGAAGGCATTTAAGATGCAAAGCAAGTATGCGGAGAAGCAGTACCTTTTACTAACCCGGGTTTGGAGTTCCCCGAGGGCTTTTACGGATTTACCACGCAGTGTATCAGATGCCGCGGAGTTCTATCGAGCCAAAGGAGGGGGTTCTACGGAGAAGCTATTCTGGTCGCAGTATGCGGTGCCAGAGCATCCTGTGCCCTTCACCGATCAGCTGAAACAGCTGGTGGAGCTGCATAGGATGGCCGAACTAGCCATGAAGGATTTCATAATCCGGCTATGGCCAGCGAAAGCTATGCCAAGCGGCTACTTCGGACTCGTGAGGCGAATGGTGAACGCCTGTCCTCGGCTGGACGTTGTCAAGCGCTCGGCCTACATTGAAGGTGCACGCATGGCCTTCGCCCGTTGCAAGATGTGGTGGGTGAAGATGGACGTCGTCGAGGTGACCAGAGGGCCACCGGAGGGCAAGGAGCACCGCACACCTGAACGATATTTTGCGGATGTCCTGGAGGGGTCTCCCCTTGCGGCAGCACAATGTTTGCAAGACATTGTATTTGAATAAATGTATTCATGTTGCCTTTGCCTTGTATTATAAAAACTGAGCCTGTTTTGTGATGTAATTTTGGTATGCTTTAATTGTTTCCTCCTGTGCGGCCGTGTTGTATGTAATCTAAGGGTTGGCCAGTCATCGGCTTCTGCCCTCACGTAGGTAGTATGGAGGTGTTCGGGATGGAATCTAAACAATCTTGATCCAATTATATGGTCCTTGAAGGAGTTGTTTAGCGCAACGAACAAGGCAATCAGACTATACGGCATAAACACCCTCACTTAGCCATAGGAGTTTTATAATAAAGCATGGGCACAGCCCATGGTTCAAGCCAGGGTGCTGTCAGCATGCGATCGGGAAGTGCCGATCTTTCGCATAATGCGGAAAAATCTCCAACGATTTGTAACCCTCGAACAGCTGACCGGCTCTTGCCGTATCATGACAGTCAGTTTTCGGCTTTCTCTACTGAGGTGCTCATCTGGTCAAGGCCAGGGCACAATGCAGTAGTTCTCCCTTTACTACCCTAGCCTATTTAGCAGAATGTAGGGTAGCAAGCACAGGAGCCGGGCAACCCAACTATTGACCAAAGACATGATTCGGAGCCAATGCATATAATGCTAAATTCGGGGTGCCAAACTTATGTTTAAGGATTGTTCGGACTTTGTTGCCATATCGTGGGGCGATGGGGAGCCCCTGGCAAATATGAAACGTACCAGAGTGTACGGTTGCTAGGAAATAAGTAATATAAAGGAAAACAGAGGGAGAACAGAGATAGGATCTGGAGCCCTTGAACTTGGATCATGAACTGTTTCCATTATAGTTGGGTTAATGCGTCCAAGCACATTGGTACAAAATAATGCAATAAGCAACCGGCTATTTGACATGCCATACCCGAAGGCGGGCTGCGCGTGGGTCCTGAAAACGGTTAGCCTCTAGGGCTTCCCATGTACGCCTGTGCTCCATGTCAATCCGGTGTGTTTGTCCTTTGACGGGGTCGTTAATCAGGCCGTCGAAGGAGGCCCCCATAGGAGAAACCTGAAACAAGGGAAAATGAGATAGTAAAGTTATATGTGTGTCCGGGATCGGTCTAGCCGAACCATGGATCCCGGGATAGCTTGTGCCTCCGTCGATGCCCATGGAATTTTGAGTGCGTAGTTATGGACGCGTGGTATGAATGCCACTACCTCATCGGGATTGGGACGGAGGCCGAATTGCTAATCGAGCTCTTGACGAGCCGCGCTGTCCTGTTGCAGTGTAGTCCGGACCCTCTTAATGATGTCCAGGGGCTTGGCAGCCAGACTATGATGCTACTTGAGAAGGCCTGAGGGAGTCCTGGATTAGGGGGTATCCGGACAGCCGGATTATATCCTTTGGCCGGACTGTTGGACTATGAAGATACAAGATTGAAGACTTCGTCTCGTGTCCGGATGGGAATGTACTTGGCATGGAAGGCAAGCTAGGCAGTACGGATATGTGTATCTCCTCCTTTGTAACCGACCTTGTGTAACCCTAGCCCCCTCCGGTGTCTGTATAAACCGGAGGGTTTTAGTCCGTAGGACAACATACAATCATACCATAGGCTAGCTTCTAGGGTTTAGCCTCTCTGATCTCGTGGTAGATCTACTCTTGTACTACCCATATCATCAATATTAATCAAGCAGGACGTAGGATTTTACCTCCATCAAGAGGGCCCGAACCTGGGTAAAACATCGTGTTCCCTGCCTCCTGTTACCATCCGCCTTAGACGCACAGTTCGGGACCCCCTACCCGAGACCCTCCGGTTTTGACACCGACATTGGTGCTTTCATTGAGAGTTCCTCTGTGCCGTCGCCAGAAGGAAGGATGTCTCGTCTTGTCTTTAAAGACGGTACTACTGTTGCGGGAGCTTTGGCTTTCGGCCAAACTCTCCGGCTAGGCAGTTTCATCATGACCGCCTGTTCGGCCGCCGCGCTGACGATGACTTCTCGGGTCATCGAAAACAGCCTCCATGTCAAATCGGCACTCGCCGAACAGATGGATCCAATGGAGCTCGCCTCCTTAAACGAGCTCTTGGATCGCATCACCGCCTTGGGAGTCGCTACGGACTATGATCAGATTGGGCTTAAACCCGATCAAAGGCAGATTAACTCTCCACCGGTCACCCATCATATTGTAGTGGTGGAGGAACAATGCGGCGACCTTTCCTCTATCTTGAGGACCAACTATGTCCGGATTCCCGAGCTCTCCGAGCCGGACGCCCGTTCGCGGGAGGACAACATCTGATCCCTGAACTTAGAGTCAGGCAGCGGGCCAGGATTATCGGGTAACACCCTGGAACCGGAACTTCCAAAATTGGAAACTCCTCGGCCCCTGGATCCCAGATCAGGTAAGGGTTCGGATTCAATTCCACCCACCCACCCAAACATAAGCGATCTTTCCCACATCAGGCAAGAGCCCCAGGAAACAGTACATCACTATTGGGCCAGATTCCTCCTTGCGATGAACAAGGTTATGGACTGTCGCGAGGAAGACGCAATCCTATTTTTCTGCAATAATTGCACGGACAAGGGAATCCTTAATGCCATAAATCACCGTGAGATAACATGCTTTGCTGACTTGGCATCTATAGAACGAAAGTACTGTGCGATGGAAAGTGCCTGGAAAACCGAAACAAACTTTTGGGATAATCCGGCCCTGAATACAAACTCAGTCCGAAATAAAAGGGTGCATTATCACAATACACCCGGGTCAACTACCAAAAAGCAAAAACCCTCTACAAGGCATGGAACCGTACTGGAGGGATGGCTCAACGGACCCTGCAAAATTCATAGTACAGTGGATACAATACCAACGCACAGCCTTAGAGCATGTTGGATACTCCGGTAGGTGGCCAAAAGTGGTGAGGATCTTCTAATCCCAAATACCACAGAGCACCATCCCATGGATAACAATACAGTGTTAACAGTCTTCGAGACCTTCGCGTCAAATAATAGGCGCAAGTGAACACTCCGCAGCATGGCCGAAATCTGCCACGTAGCAGCAATAAATCCATGGAGTGACACGGCTATTACCTTCAATGCCAGTGATGAACCTAAATTCCGAACAGCCCGAGCACTAGCCGCACTGGTCCTCAGTCCAATCATGGACGACTTTCGACTCACCAAAGTACTCATGGATGGCGGCGGCGGATTAAACCGCATCTATATCCCAAATAAATGGAGACTTTTATGCCAAGGATCCGAAAATGGCGGCCTATCGAAACGCCATCCTAAAAATGTCAGCTCGATTCAAGGGGCTCAAATTTCACCATGTGGCTCGGGAAAACAATCAGGCGGCGGATATCCTCGCCCGCATCGGCGCAAAGTGTGATGCAGTCCCCCCCCCCAACATATTTTTGGAAAGGTTGTTCAAGCCATCCGTAGTATGGGAAGGGGACACCGGTAACAACAGTCCGGACCCGGCCAAAATACCCGATACCGAACTCTCTGACACAATCGGAGGCTCCGCCACCGAAATAACACCTTCAGCCCACGAAATAATGGCCATTATTGCCCCGTGGACAGAACCATTCCTGGCCTACCTAACTAGACAGGAACTTTCGGAGGACCAAAATGAGGCACGCTGCATAGTGCGGAGATCCAAGGCCTACAGGGTCCATGAGGGAGAATTGTACAAAAAAAGCACTACCGGAGTCCTTCAAAGGTGCATCTCCGAAGAGGAAGGGCAGAATCTTTTCGCAGAAATTCACGCCGGACTCAGCGGTCATCACGCCGCAGCCCGGGCTCTTGTAAGCAAGGCCATCCGTACAGGATTCTATTGGCCAACGGCCCGGGCAGATGCACAGGACTTGGTCCAACGCTGCGCCGGTTGCCAGCTCTTCGCAAATCAAAGCCACATGCCACCCACCGCCCTCCAAACAATCCCCATTACATGGACCTTTGCGGCTGGGGGCTTGACATGGTTGGACCCCTTAAAGGGGGAACCCACAAGAAAAAAATACCTATTGGTCATGGTGGATAAATTCACCAAATGGATAGAGGCCAAACCTGTTAAAACAGCTGAATCCAGACCGGTGATAGACTTCATATCCGGGGTTGTACACTGTTATGACGTCCCCCACAGCATCATTACTGATAATGGCACGAACTTCATGGCCGATGAGGTAAAACTCTGGTGCAGCAAAATGGGCATCAAGCTCGATTATGCTTCAGTGTATCACCCGCAAACCAACGGTCAAGTCGAGAGAGCAAACGGTCTTATAATGAGCGGCATTAAACCCAGATTAGTGCGCTCCTTAACAGAGTCTAACACGCACTAGGTAGAGGAGCTCGACTCCGTACTCTGGGGGCTGCGGACCACGCCGAATCGTAGTACCGGATATACACCCTTCTTTATGGTGTACGGCGCAGAGGCAGTCTTGCCCTGTGACATAATTCATGACTCACCTCGAGTGCGCATGTACGAAGAAAGAGAATCTGAGCTCGATCGGCAGGACAGTTTGGACACCCAAGAGGAGGAGCGCGATGTAGCCAAAGCCCGTTCCGCATTTTATCAGCAACAGGCTCGCAGATACCAAAGCAGAGAAGTACGGGCCAAAACTTATACCGTTGGCGAACTAGTTCTACGCCTGCCGGATAAGAAAAAGAACAAGCTTGAGCCCAAATGGGAAGGTCCCTTCATTATTGACCAAGTTCTGACCGGTGGACCGTACCGACTGCGGGATGCATCGACTAGTCGACTCGAGCCGAACCCATGGAACGTGGCCAGGCTCCGAAGATTCTACGCCTAGCACCGGACTCTATGTTAGTCCCTTCCCTTTGTCCATTTTCTGCATATACATTACCTGTCTTGTTTTTTTTCCTTTCTTTCTTTTATTGTTTCTCTAGGCCTTCAAGGGTCACCTTGTGCCTCGCTTGCACATTACAGATGCGCTAGCCGCACTCTTCATACCTGGGGGCTTCTTTCATAGAAGCTCAAATTATTTATCTAGGCCTCATGCCCCACACATGTGTTATACTTCCGCATGTACCTTTTTTCACCATTATATGAATCGATATGACTTATGTTTTGGACAAGCTGGGTTACCTGGCTCTTGTATTTATGCCCTATGTTCCCGTTAATTCGGCTAGGGCATAAGGGGAGCACCTCTGCGATTGTTACTGCCGGGTCAGCCAGATGTGTACCTCAGACTGGGTGAAGCCGAAAGCTAGTGTTCTTAAGAGAATATTCGGTCGGTGAACAAAAGATGATTTTTATTTATTGTCCATATCCGCCCCCAGATGTTATTCCTGTATTTCCTATCGCAGTCCGGACATGCACTTTAGGGCATGCCTACCCAGGGAAAGGAACTGTCGGTGTCAAAACCGGCGGATCTCGGGTAGGGGGTCCCGAACTGTGCGTCTAGGCCGGATGGTAACAGGAGGCAAGGGACACGAAGTTTTACCCAGGTTCGGGCCCTCTCGATGGAGGTAAAACCCTACGTCCTGCTTGATTAATATTAATGATATGGGTAGTACAAGAGTAGATCTACCACGAGATCAGAGAGGCTAAACCCTAGAAGCTAGCCTATGGTATGATTGTTGATGTGTATGTTGTCCTATGGACTAAAACCCTCCGGTTTATATAGACACCGGAGAGGGTTAGGGTTACATAGAGTTGGTTACAATGGTAGGAGATCTGAACGTCCGTATTGCCAAGCTTGCCTTCCACGCCAAGGAAAGTCCCTTCCTGACATGGGACAGAGTCTTCAATCTTGTATCTTCATAGTCCAGGAGTCTGGCTGAAGGTATAGTTCGGCTATCCGAACACCCCCTAATCCAGGACTCCCTCAGTAGCCCCTGAACCAGGCTTCAATGACGACGAGTCCGGCGCGCAAATTGTCTTTGGCATTGCAAGGCGGGTTCCTCCTCCAAGTACTTCATAGAAGATTTTAAACACAAAGATAGTGTCCGACTCTGTAAAATAAGTTTACACATATTGCCATAGAGAGAATAATATTTACACAAATCTAATCTGCTGACGTACTCCGTAGTGTGACATCACACCACGGCCAAGCTTTTATTCGAACCGTTTGACTGTCTCATCTTAGCGCGTTGTGCGAGGCGGTTTCCTTGGCACGTCTTGTTAAAGCAGAGATCGTGTCCCCTTATTCCAGGATTCTCATCAATACGGGCGTGGGTAACCCAACCGCTTCTAGGACTCCTAGATCATAGGCAAGTCCAAACGGACACGGTGAGGATGCTCGATATCCACCCTCTTTATGAAGGGACAAGGCCTTTTATTTTTCCCTCCCGTGCTCAATCGAATCCTTCCCCCACCTCAAGCTCAAACGCCCGAAGTTCAGGTCAGGTGCTCCGAACCTTCAGTCATGTCCTGATCTATCCTTCAAGGCCGATGGGTGCCTTCTTCGGTCACGGAAGAAGACGTCAAAAAGTTGAGGGAGGCCAGATATCTGACCGCCGAGATTCTGCATCGGCTGCCCCCCCGGGGGCAGGCCGTCCCCTCCCCCGAACCCAACGAGAGCATTGTGTTCGTCTCCCACTTCCTCCGAGGTCTAGGCCTTGCATTGGATCCTTTTTTCAGGGGCTTGATGTTTTACTACGGGCTAGATTTCCATGATCTAGCTCCGGACTCCTTCCTTCATATCACGACATTTATTGTTGTGTGCGAGGCCTTCCTCCGGGTTACCCCTCACTTTGGCCTATGGCTCAAGACCTATGAAGTAAAACCGAAGATGATCGAGGGGCAACATGCGGAGTGTGGAGGTGCCTCAATAGGCAAGATGACGGGAGCTGCATGGCCCAAAGGTTCCATTCCAGAGGTGTCTGAATTGTGGCAACAGGAGAGGTTTTACATCACGGCTCCTACAAGTGCCAAGTGAGCGGCCGCCCCTGTCTTCGGCCCGGGCCCTCCACCACAACTGATGGCATGGATTAGCAGAGGATTGAGCTGGGGTCCGGCCAAGGACGTGCCTATACTGCAAAGTCGCATTCAAGATCTCTTTAATGGAGATTTCGGTTTGGTTGCGGTAGCACAAGTTATGCTGGTTCGCCATGTCTAGCCTTGCAAACGCCGGCCTCTTCGCCTATGGGAATTCAATCCCGAGGGACCGCGTTTCATTCAAAATTTTCTCGGCCTGACACACGAGGAGATGTACAAGTAATTCTTCGGACCTCAGGTGGAGTGTCCGGAAATCACCGAGGACGTGGGCCTGAGTAGTAACCGCGCCGCCGAACAGGTAAGGCATCTTCTGGCCGAACATACTGTCTCTCATTTGTTACGAAGTTATATCTGAGAGTTCTCCTTTTGATCAGGACTGGCTAGCTAAGGCAAAGTTGATTCAGTGTTCGGCCCCCCTCCCTGAGGGTTTGGAAAATCTGGTCCTGGAAAAGATGCTCCAGATCGCACCTTGCCCGGAGCCCTTAAAGGAAGATACTGTGGAGGACAGTAAGGGCGGATGCGGGCCCCCAACGCGGCCCATTCTAACCGAGGGAGCGGCCGTCTCCATGAAGGAAGACGACCGGAAGAGGAAAAGGACCGCGCCCGGGGATTCGGAAGCCGAAGCTTTCAAACGGGAGAAGAAGTCTCCCACCGAGGGTCCTACCTTGGGGGGTGCTGTTGCCGCACAAAGTTCGCGGGGGGGATCAATTCTCCCGCGAGTCATAAGTGACCCGTAATACTTTAACAGTACAGATATGCCATCTTTTTCTTCTGAGAAAATAACCACCGCATATATTTTAGCAGTTCGGGCCTTAGCCCCTCTCAATTGAGCTCATCTTCGGGGGATCTTCTTCCAAAGATGATGGAGAGTGAAACGCCTCCTATGGACTCCTCCGCTCCGGAAGCGGGCGACCCTGAAGTGTCATCGCGGAGGGCCTCTCTGAGTCCGGTGAGGCCAGAAGATAATCCCATTGACCCCCGAAGCTCCCAGTGTCCGCCTCCCGAAGAGAGCAGACAAAAGAGTCCGGCACCATCTAGTGTGCGATCGGATGTGCTGAGGGAGTTGGTGAGGCGAGCGGCCATCTCAGCTGAACACCGTGTGCTGATGGATACGGTGATGGAGAGAATATCGTCCGCCGAAAGCGGATAGCATGAAGCTTTTATGAGTCTACTGACAGGTTTTGAGGTACGTAAAAGAATGTATGATAGTCCTGCACATGCTAGGTGTGCCCTGCGTAGATAGTAGCCCCTGAGACTCTGGTTGTCGTCGGAAACAATGACGAACAGAGGATCATATTCCTAGGTAATAACCATACTGCCTCCATGTGCAGGTGATGGAAGCTCCGGTGGCTAGCCGGACTAGCGACTTTGCCCATTTAGAACGGTAGTTGGATGCAGCAGACGCCGACATCGAGCTTGTTAACAAAAGGCTTGACGTGGCACAGGGTAAGTGTCATTATCTGGTGAACGTCACATAAGAAGAGTAGCATGATGCCAGTATCTTTAATATGTTGTGACTGCAGATAGGGCTGCCACAGTTGAAGCCTTGCGGGCAGAACTTGCCCAAGCCAAGGAACAAGCGAGGTTGGGTAATGCGGCTGCTTTAAAGGCGGCCGAAGAGTTGCAAGCCGAGAAGGCCGCACATGGCGAGAGCCAAGACAAGATGGCCAAGATGGCCATAGAATTAAAAGCCGCCGCCGACCGTTGCCGGTTTCTTGAAAAGGAAAACCAGGTGAAGGCATCGGACCTTGAGAAGGCTGCTGCGACGAGAAAGGATCTCCACTCTGCTATGAGGGAAAAGAAGGAGGACCTGCGGGAAGCCGAGGATATTGTAGCTGGGAAATCCTTTATGTTGCAGAGGAAGTTCGGAGATCCACGGTATGCCCCCCTGGATAGGCTATGGAGCTCGGAGGATGTGTATATGGATTTGGCAACGAGCGCTACCGATGCGGCCAAGTACTTCCAGGGTCAAACGGACCGTGGAGTAGACCAGCTGTTTTGGAGACAATTCCATACTCCCGAGCGTCCACTTTCATTGACTGACCAATTAGCCGAATGGGCCGAACTAAATAGGTTGTCCGGGCTCTCCCTGAGGTCTGTTGTGGATTGGTTATGGCCGGAAGGGTCAAAACCGAACAGCTATTTCGGCTTGGTGCAGCAGTTACTCGATGTGGTGCCGCGCATTGATGCGATGAAGAGGTCGGCGTGCATAGAGGGCGCACGGATGGCCTTTGCCCATGTCAAGGCATACTGGGTGGAGATGGATGCTACCAATGTTGCAGCACGGGATTCGGCCATAGGTCGAAAGGCTGCTGAGCACTACTTTCAAGAAGTTCTTGAGGGTGCCCGTTTGGTAGAGACCCAGTGCTCAAAAAATATTATGTTTGAGTGATACGTAATCTCATTGTAAGCGAAATGATTTTATAGAGTTTTATAAGGCTATTTTTATACTTTCGCCTGAAAGTAATATGATGCCTCCTGGGCGGCCGTTTTTGTATACGTGTGTATAACCTGAAAGATTGCAGTCGTCGGCTTCAACCCCCACGCATATAATGCAGAGGTGCTAGCAAAAACACGCGTTCACACTTAACCCAATGTCTTGTTCCTATTAAGGAGGTGATAGCGGAGTGAGCGAGGCAACCGGACTATAATGCTTTAACACTTTCACTTAGCCATAGGAGTTTGACAGTGGGGCTACTAGATAGCCCCTGGTGGCTCCGCACTCTCCCGATCTCGGGGTGCGTACATGCCTGGCTGGAAAACGGCCCTTCATTCAGGCGGAGGAATTCTAACATTCCCACAGGTCATCGAGTGGTTGACCAGTCTCACGCTATATCATGACAGTCAGTTTCGGCTTTCTCTACTGAGGTGCTCGTCCGGATGAACCTGGGCACAATCGCAGTAGTTCTCCTGGTGCTACCTTAGCCTGTAAAGCGGAACGTAAGGCACCAAAACACAGGAGCCGGGGCAAACCCAACATTTGACCAAAGACAATGATTCGGAGCTGATGCATATAGGGACAAACTCGCGACGCCGAACACTCCCTAAGGTATTCGGTCTTTGTGGTATAAACTGGGCCTAAATAATGGCCTTTGTAAGAAGCCCCTTGTGTCCAGGTACGTGCATTGTTTTGGCGTGGCCACATGCCAAGACGTCAGCATCCTTCACAACGGTGGATATGTATCAACAAGAGACAATAAAAAGGTTTACGCAGGGTCTTAATCTAAAAAGAATCCTTTGAGCGGGTCCCTGCTGCACGTGTGCACCTGTGTCTCTGTTGTGCCGTATCCTGAAAGGGTGTAGCACAATGATCGTCTATAAAAGAGAGGAAGTTAAGTGAAAAAGTTGTCGTGCAAAAAGATAGTTTTTAAAGAAACCATGTATAATTGAAGATGATAAGAAATTGCCACTTGTCTACGCGCGTTGAGCCCCTTGTATTGACAAATAGGGGTGTGATCACTTACTCGGTGTAAATAGCGGCGCCGGACTCGATCGCTGGTCCGGACGCCATTAATGTTCGGCTGCCAAGGCAGCCTCACTCTCTTCGCCGCGCAGAGAGCGCTTGATATCTCCGTGTACTGTAATGATTCCATGTGGACCGGGCATCTTGAGTGTGAGGGAGGCGTAGTGTGGTATTGCATTAAAGCGAGCGAAAGCTTCGCGTCCGAGCAGTGCTTGATAGCCACTTTGAAACGGAGCGATGTGGAAAGTTAAATGCTCGCGATGGAAGTTATCGGGGGAGCCGAATGTAACTTGTAATGAGAGGGAGACCGTACAACGAGCCCCTGGGCCTGGCGTTACTCCTTTAAAGGTAGTATTGCTATGGCGAATTTGTGTTGGGTCTAACCCCATCCCGCGGTTTGTATCCTGATATATTAGGTTTAGGCTACTGCCGCCGTCCATCAAGACCCTTGTGAAGTGATATCCACCAATTACTGGGTCTAATACCAGGGCAGCCCATCCTGTGTGCCGGATACTTGCTGAGTAATCGTGATGGTCGAAAGTGATCGGTTGAGATGACCAGTGGCAGGACTTCGCGGTGACAGGCACTTGGGTATGTTTTCCTGGGAGTGCCGTGTTGTTTTTTCCCCTGATCACGTGTAACACGTTTACTGTTTTGACTTTTGGTGGAAATTTCTTTTGTTCCGCCGTGTCTTGTTTGGGAGGCTCGTCCTCGTCTTCACTTGGTGTATCCTCCCCCTTGTGTACGGCATTGAGCTTGCCAGACAGCTTGAAGACCCAACATTCTCTGTGGGTATGATTAGCAGGTTTACCAGGGGTACTATGAATCTGACATACTTGGTCCAGAATTTTGTTGAGGCTGGACAATTCATCCCTGGTGCCTTTAGGGGGCGGCTTTTGATCTGGCCGAGAAATTTTGAATCCGGCATTTACTGTCGTGCCCTTCATGTTGTCTTCTTTATTCCGTCGTTTGTTATTGCTGTTGCGCCGTGATTTCCCGTTTCCATCTCTACCTTCTGATGTACTGGGGTCGCTGGTGCTGCATCTGGCTAGCCAGTTGTCCTCACCCACGCAAAAGCGGGTCATGAGGTTTGTTAATGCGGCCATCGTTCTCGGCTTATTTTGGCCGAGGTGTCTGGCGAGCCATTCGTCACGGACGCTATGCTTGAAAGCCGCTAAGGCTTCGGCGTCCAGACAGTCGACAATCTGGTTCTTTTTTGTAAGAAACCTATTCCAAAGCTTTCGGGCTGACTCCCCGGGCTGCTGAGTTATATGACTCAGATCATCCGCATCCGGGGGTCAGACATAAGTCCCTTGAAAATTTGCCCGAAAGGCGTCTTCGAGCTCTTCCCATCTTCCAATGGAGCTTTTGGGGAGGCCTTTGAGCCAGTGACGAGCTGGCCCTTTGAGCTTGAGGGGTAAATATTTGATGGCGTGGATATCATCTCCTCGATCCATGTGGATATGAAGGATATAGTCCTCAATCCAAACCCCGGGGTCTGTTGTTCCATCGTATGCCTCTATGTTTATGCGTTTGAATCCCTTTGGAAATTCATGGTCCAGCACCTCATCGGTGAAACACAGGGGGTGTGCGGCACACCTGTAGCTGGGTGTGCCGCGTTGTTCGGATGTTTGTTGTGTTGCATTGTATGCTGGGGCGCGCTTGCGTGGTCCATACATGGATCTTGTTGCGCCGTCCGTTGGGTGCGAGCCTTCGCATGGGTCGCGTATTGTATTGTGAGCGGCGTTGTATGCCGCTCTGTGTTGGTAGAGGGGTCGTCTATCCGACCAGGTGGCTGCTTTGATATTTAGTTGTGGGGGGGGGGGGTCTGAGGCCTCCTCATCGAATTCGGGTAGCAGCTTCCGCTTTGGGTAGCTCTTGGAGGGGCGGTTGTTGCCGTACCTCGCTGCTGTGTTGAGTATTTTGCTCCATCTAATGTGGAGTGTGTCTTGCGCAGCCTTGAGCCTTTGCTTCTGCTTTTTCAGACTCCTCGCGGTGGCAACAAGCCTTTTACGAGCAGTCTGCTGCTCCGGGTGTCTGTCCGGCGTTATGTCGTCCGGACCATTATCCTTGATAGGATTTGTTTGTTCGGTTTGATTGTCCGGATTGCCGTTGTCCGGCAGTGGTTCGCCCTGCTCCAATGTTGGGTCTGTGTGATCACTATTTCTGTCGAGGCAGGATTTGGGGCGGTGCTTGCGTCGCTACTTTGACTGCTTTTCGAGGGAACAAGCCTTCGGTGCGTCCTTCCGCTCCTCGTCATCATATTTTGGTTGCGTCCACCATGTATACGTCATATGATGAGGTGGCGTGCCAGGGCCCAATAGGCGCTGGTTCTTCACCGTCTCCTTCATCGGCGTCCATACCGTCGATGTCTTCGGAGCCGAAGTTGAGCATGTCAGTTAAATCGTCGACAGTGGCTACCAAGTGGGTGGTGGGTGGGCTTTGAATTTCTTCATTGTCTGAATCCCCACCTTGCTGGCCGCAATCCGGCCAGGGCTCTCCTGATAAAGAGAGAGACTTCAGTAACTTCAGAATATCGCCAAAAGGCGAGTGCTGAAAGATGTCCGCGGTAGTAACCTCCATGATCGGCGCCGAATCGGATTCGATTGGCCGGGGCGCGGAGGGTTCGGAGTCCGGAAAGGAGTCCGGCTCCTTGGAGTCATGAGTCTTGCGGAGTGTGGGGCTGGTGTTTAGCTCAATCGCCATTGGGATCGCAGCCCCCGAGGCGGTGTCCAACCGCCCATCCTCGATCGGCGCAGTTGGCTCTGAATTAAGGATCAGAGCCGATGCGGGTGCGGCCTCCAGGGCACTGTTCGGCGGCAGAGCTAGATCATGCTCGTCGGGACAGTGTGGCGCGCTCGGCAGTGGCTCGAATCCGTCGAAGATCAAGTCCCCGCGGGTGTCAGCTGTGTAGTTTAAACTTCCAAATCTGACCTGACGGCCAGGGGCGTAGCTTTCGATCTGCTCCAGGTGGCCAAGTGAATTAGCCCGCAGTGCGAAGCCGCTGAAGACGAAGATCTGTCCGGGGAGAAAGGTCTCACCCTGGACTGCATCGCTATAGATGATCCTAGGAGCCATCGAGCCTGACGGCGACGACATAGAGGAACTCACAATGAAAGCACCAATGTCGGTGTTAAAACCGGCGGATCTTGGGTAGGGGGTCCCGAACTATGCGTCTAGGCCGGATGGTAACAGGAGGCAAGGGACACGAAGTTTTACCCAGGTTCGGGCCCTCTCGATGGAGGTAAAACCCTACGTCCTGCTTGATTAATATTGATGATATGGGTAGTACAAGAGTAGATCTACCACGAGATCAGAGAGGCTAAACCCTAGAAGCTAGCCTATGGTATGATTGTTGATGTGTATGTTGTCCTACGGACTAAAACCCTCCGGTTTATATAGACACCAGAGAGGGCTAGGGTTACATAGAGTCGGTTACAATGGTAGGAGATCTGAACATCTGTATCGCCAAGCTTGCCTTCCACGCCAAGGAAAGTCCCTTCTGGACACGGGATGGAGTCTTCAATCTTGTATCTTCATAGTCCAGGAGTCCGGCTGAAGGTATAGTTCGGCTATCCGAACACCCCCTAATCCAGGACTCCCTCAGGAACCCTTAACAGAACTATTCTCCCTGGAAGATGTTTCTTACTACCCATGTAATTTAACATAACTAGTTGGGCACTTGTCTGATAAAGCACTAATGACCCCTACGCCTGGTCTCCACGCATACCCTGGTTCTTATATAACTGAGCGGGTATTCGGATACACTCCGGACTATCGGGCCCGGAGGTTGAAGCGAAAAGGTCCGCAACGACAAATGATCTACAATCCGGCTAGAAGGCATTATACATGTCACTTTAATTACATAGTCATGTAGACTAACTAAATTCCTCTTCTATACCATCCAACAGGAGGTCTAGCTTACAATCCTATTGAGAATACTTTGCGGCTAATTCTACCTGCCCATAAACTAAGCTAACGGGGATCTCTTTTCCGTCGGGCCCCACGGGTCCGACCTCGGCCATGTGATTTGGGTCTGCCTTGGTATATCGCGTCTTCACCATAGCCCAGGCTTCTCTGGCACCCTGTCGGCAGGCTGATATCTTCCATAATCGGAAGCGCCACCGTGCTCCCTTAAGCTTCTCCGCAAGCTCGGCAATGCCCTCTGGCAGGGAGACGGACGGCCACAAGGCCTGGGCAACACCCTACATCACCTGCCGAACTTGTTCGTGCAAATGTGACAGCTCGGACAGAAGATCACCCGCAGACCCGGGCATTTCCTCCGCGGGACTACCCGTCAGCATACCTACAGACATAACGCTGTTAGTCGGCTTCTTCGCCGAACTTCTTTAAAAGGATTCGTTCAAGCACTTACTAAAAATGCCGCGCCGAAGCCGCTTATTCTCCTTCTCGGAGTCTGCAAGCTGGCCCCGAACATCTTTTAGTTCCACGCTCAGCTTAATATTGGCATCTTGGAGATTGTTTTTCTCCCGCCTAACCTCAGTCAGCACGCGTTTGCCAGCCTCTAGCTGTCGCAAAACATGCTGGTCCTCCGGATTCATCTGCAACATCTGTTGTTAGATCTGCAACCATGCCGCACACTAGATGGTAACCATCATTCTTTAAAGTAAATGTTACCAGCAGGTGAATTTTTCGATTCCTACAATGCGGCCACAGCAGCCCGCAGTTGGGTCTTGCATTCCTCCAACTCCTGTGACAGCCTAGTATTCTTCTCTGTAAGAACTTGCACAATAAAGATGATCCTTAAATCAGTTCTTCTAACTGTTTCAAGTCTCAGGGGCTACTGATACATATAAATCGTCAGATTTACTCACCCGTACATCCTTTACATACTGATCCGTGGCTCTGTCTAGACCATCTTGAGCAGCACGGAGGTACGCCTCTCCAGAATTGAAGGCGTCAAACACCTCTGGTGAGAAACAAGCGTCACGGAGTACGGCCCGGCGGCGCCTGTGATTCATGGCGCTTTCTACTTCTGAGTTTGTAGCGGATAATCTATCCACATCCTCTATAGGGGGATTATCCGGCGCCTGCTACATATCGGCTTCTGCCTCCATTTCCTGTCCTGGCGCCCGACTGGTGGAAGCGTGATTAGCAACATCGCCGGACATATTCCGGCGAGTGTTTTTTCTGTTAAAAAAAGCAGGCGTCATTACATTTTGAGAAAGACGACAACCACGGAGCGGGGTTTTTCTTATACCTTTGCGCCGGCGTCTCCATCCTGACCGCCTTCCTTTTTGGCCTACCCGGCCTCGGTGCCTCTTGTTGGCGAGTTGCTGCGGGTTCGGTAGGGCATCCCGAATGCCTTCCCTATAAAAGTTGCCATGTGTATATGGTAGGTGAAGTGCCTAAAAGTGGATCCTATTTTTGGAGTTGGGATTTTTGTTTTTTCTTACTTGCGATGCAGGGAGCAGTCCGGGATAGTCGGCCGTAATGGCCGCCATGGCATCGTCGTAGCTTAACTGATAGAACTGCCGGTCTATCAGCTCCACGAATATAACCGAATCTTCTTCAAGTCCGGAGTCGAGGGCCCGGTCAGTGTCCTCTAGTTGTGGAGAAGGGCTGCTGACCTCCTTTATGGCATTTCGCAGTTCCTGCCGCAAAGTGGCAAGGTGAATACTTACAACAAAGAATGCGGGAAAAATGGGAGAAGGGAGATATAAATTACCTAGCTTGGAGGATTGTACATGGAGAATCCGTCCCGTGGCTTGATGCGGGTGAACTCCTCTTCCTCGCCCTTGAACAATTCGGACAGAATCTTCGCTAAAGCGGCAGCATTGTCCAGACCCTTACGCCCGCAGCGGGTGGCGTCATCCGCCCCGTTATAACACCACAAGGGGTGCCCACGGTATTGAAGTGGTTGCACTCCCCGCATTATGCAAATCGACATGACTTTGATTATTGTCAATCCTGATTGAGCCAGCGCTTTGATCCGGTTCATCAGATAGAGGACTTCTTTGTTGTCTTTCGCCTGGGGGCTCCGTGGGCGCCAACTTCGGTGCTTCTTCAGAGGAGCATTGTTGAACTCAGGAAGACCCTGCCGAACAGGGTCCGAAAGGGGAACGTCCTCCATATAAAACCATTCTGAAGCTAGTCTTTGGACGACGTCTTCGGGGTACCAGACAGGTATCCGGTATCGGCAATGCGCCATATTTCGGCTCCGCCCACTTGATAAAGTGATCTCCCCTGTATGCGAGGGACAAGGCAAAATAGCCTTTTCGACAGCTCGAAGTGAGCCTCACAGCCCATGAACAACTCGCAGAGAGCGATGTAGCCGGCGATATGTAGAATGGAGGCAGGGGTGAGATTGTGTAATTGGAGGCCGTAGAACTCCAGGAGCCCGCGGCGGAATGGGTGAATCAAAAATCCGAGTCCCCTTAGTAAATAAGGAACAAGGCAGACTTGTTCCCCCATGGAGGGACCGGGAAAGCTCTCCGCTTGCTCCCCGCCATTGTAGGTGGCAAGCCCGGCTCGAATAGGCACCATATACGCCGGAGGGAGAAATCCCGTAGTCTGCAGTTCGACTAATTGACTGTGCGGGACTGAACACCTCTCCCAATCACCGGGCTTAGGGCTACGGGGGCGGGAGGAGGAGCTGCGGAGGTCGGCCATGCTGGAATGGATCTTTCCAAAACGCGCTCTGATGGATTCTCGCTGGAGGAGGATGGTATGGATCGGATCTAAGAATCCCCATCCCTTTAATAGACACTTTGTTTATCTGGCTAGGGGGCGAATGTAAAAACGCCCTGGCACCTTGTATTCATTCGACGCATGGGAGATAGCCCTTATTGGGCATAGAAGTCAAGAGGTCCGAACATTTATGGGACCGGACACTGATTTACAAACGTTCAAAATATGGAGAAGAACCCGCCTTGCAATGCCGAAGACAACACTGCGCGCCGGACTCATCATCATTGAAGCCTGGTTCGGGGGCTACTGAGGGAGTCCTGGATTAGGGGGTATCCAGACAGCCGGATTATATCCTTTGGCCAGACTGTTGGACTATGAAGATATAAGATTGAAGACTTCGTCTCGTGTCCGGACGGGACTCTACTTGGTGTGGAAGGCAAGCTAGGCAATACGGATATGTGTATCTCCTCCTTTGTAACCGACCTTGTGTAACCCTAGCCCCCTCCCGTGTCTATATAAACCGGAGGGTTTTAGTCCGTAGGACAACATACAATCATACCATAGGCTAGCTTCTAGGGTTTAGCCTCTCTGATCTCGTGGTAGATCTACTCTTGTACTACCCATATCATCAATATTAATCAAGCAGGACGTAGGGTTTTACCTCCATCAAGAGGGCCCGAACCATGGTAAAACATCGTGTTCCCTGCCTCCTATTACCATCTGCCTTAGACGCACAGTTCGGGACCCCCTACCCAAGATCCGCCGGTTTTGACACCGACAAGGCCGCTTTGTACCTCTGCTGCTAGGGCAGTGGTGTGCCCCTCTGTCCGGAGGGAGCATTATGTGTTTCCGCTGACTATTATGATGCCATGCGGACCGGGCATCTTCAGCTTGAGATAAGCATAGTGTGGCACCACGTTGAATCTAGCAAATGTGGTTTGTCCGAGCAGTGCGTGGTAGCCATTGCGGAAGGGGATGATATCGAAGATTAACTCCTTGCTTCGGAAGTTGTCCGGAGAACCGAAAACCACCTCCAGCGTGATTGAGCCCATACAGCGGGCCTCTATGCCTGGTATGACTCCTTCAAAGGTAGTCTTTGTTGGTTTGATGCGTGAGGGGTTAATGCCCATCTTCCGCACTGTGTCCTGATAGAGCAGGTTGAGGCTGCTACCACCGTCGTTTAGGACTCGTGTTAGGTGAAATCCGTCGATGATTGGGTCGAGGACCAGTGCGGCTGAACCGCCATACCGGATACTAGTTGGGTGATCTCGACGATCAAAGGTGATCGGAAATGATGACCACGGATTGAATTTTGAGGCGACTGGTTCTACCGCGTAGACGTCCCTAAGTGCTCGCTTGCGCTCACTTTTGGGGATGTGTGTAGCGTATATCATGTTCACCGTTTTGACTTGAGGGGGAAATTTCTTCCGTGCTCCAGTGTTCGGCTACCAGGGCTCTTCATCCTCGTCCTCGCTTTGTGATCCCTTTTCTTTGTTTTCGGCATTTAACTTGCCAGCCTGTTTGAAAACCCAACAGTCTCTGTTGGTATGATTGGCTTGTTTATCTAGGGTACCATGTATCTGGCACAGATGATCAAGTATGTGATCCAGGACGGATGGTCCTTCACTGTTCCTTTTGTAGGGCTTCTTTCACTGGTCGGACTTGGAGCCGCTGAATCCGGCGTTAACGGTGGTGTAATTAGTGTTGTCGCCATTGCTTCGGTGTTTGTGTCTGTTGCGTCGGAGCTTGTCGGAGATGTTCTTGGCCTTGGAGGGGCATGTCTCGCTGGCTGTGTTTTTGCTACGAGCCAGCCAGCTATCCTCACCCATGCAAAAGCAGGTCATGAGTACCGTAAGGGCTACCATGGACTTCAGCTTTTCTTGGCCGAGGTGGCGTGCTAGCCATTCGTCATGGATGTTGTGTTTAAAGGCCGCTAGGGCTTCGGCATCCGGATAGTCAACAATCTGGTTCTTTTTGGTTAGGAACTTAGTCCAGAATTTTCTGGTTGATTCTCCAAGTTGTTGAACTATGTGGCTTAAGTCATCGGCATCGGATGGCCGGACATATGTACCTTGGAAGTTGTCAAGGAAGGCCTCTTCCAAGTCCTCCCAGCTGCCGATGGAATTCTCGGGCAGGTTGTTTAGCCAATGTCGAGCTGGCCCTTTGAGCTTTAGTCGGAGGTATTTGATGTGTGGAGGTCATCTCCATGGGCCATGTGGATGTGGAGAATAAAGTCCTCAATCCATACGACGGGATCGGTTGTTCTCTCGTATGATTCAATATTGACGGGCTTGAACCCCTCGGGGAATTCGTGATCCAGCACCTCATCTGTGAAGCAGAGAGGGTGTGCGGTGCCTCTATATCGGGCCACGTCCCGACGCACCTCCGATGAGGTCCGTCTGCGGTTATCGGCCCGGGTGTGACTGGGATTGTCACGTCTGAATAGGTAGCCGTCATCCCGAGTCGGGAGGCGTCCTCGCGATCCGTAGATTGATCTAGTGTGTCCTGCTCTACTGTCCAGCTCCTGTCGAAGGTCGTATGTATGGTCCCGAGCTGTTCTGTCCCTGTTTTGCGAGGCAGTGGGGCGGGCTGTTGTTCGGCCTGAGTTGTCGTTTTATCCCGATCGCGGGGTGGTCGGTCCGCCGCGCTATCCCGACCACATGGTGGTCGGTCCACGTTGCGTGAGGGAGGTATGGGATCTAGTGCCTCCTCATCGAACTAAGGTAGCAGTCTGCGCTTTGGGTAACTCTTGGCTGGGCGCTCGAGGCCGTATTCCTTGGCTGCCAGGACATTAGTCCACCTGTCAATGAGCGGGTCTTGATCAGCTTGGAGCTGCTGCTGCTTCTTCTTCAGGCTTCTTGCAGTGGCTATTAGCTGGCGTTTGAAGTGCTCCTGCTCGAGGGGTGCCTCAGGCACGATGAAGTCCTCATTGCCGAGGCTCTCATCATCCTTGGAGACTGGACGATAACTATCATCATCTGGGTCATTGGGCATAGCCTGGTTATCAGGGTTATCTTGCCCGTTGTCTTGTTCCTCCTGTTCGGATGCAGCCCCGACAGGTTCTTCATTATTTTCGGCGTCGCCCGGAGTACTATTTTCTCCAGTGCCAGTGTTGCCATCATTTGAGCAACGAGGCTTAGAGCGGCGTTTAGGGCGCCGGCGCTTGGACTGTGTCTCAGAAGGTTTATTCGCAAATGGATCTCCTTTGTCATCGTCGCTAGCTTTTTTAGGTGTGTCGACCATGTACACATCATACGAAGAGGTGGCCGTCCAACGTCCAGTAAACGGCGGGTCTTGGACTTGCTCCATGTCGGCTTCGTCGTGCATACCGTCGATGTCTTCGGAGTCGTAATCAAGCACATCGGTGTCACATCCCTAGTTCTAGTATGCTCTGAGCTAGCTAGTCATGTGTTGCATCATGTTTAAATTCTTATGAATTTGAATTAGGGACTGTTGAAACCCTAGCACAGATGAATCCAACTAGGTTCAAATAAAAAAATCATTTTCAATGAACCCAAAAATTCCTTTGGAAAAGTTCATCAATTTTGAATTGGTCTAGAACCTCTCCCAAAAATGGTGCACATTTTCCTAGGTCATTTTGGATTTTTGAATGAATTCATAAAGTATTTGAATTTGGGCATTTAATTGCTATAAATAATTAAAATGCCCAAATAATTATGAAAGTGGTTGAGGGCTATTGGAAATATTTTCAAAAGTGCCCACAATTATTTTCAGGGTTTTTGAAAATGCCTTAGCATTTTATTTAAGTCAAAAACAATTACAGAAAAATACAAAAGAGAACAGAAAAATAAAACAGAACACAAACTTACCTGTAGCCTACCTCGGCCCAGTTACTGTGAAGCCCAGCCCACGCAGCCATCTGCCAGTCGTCGTCCTCCTCTTGACAGAAGGACGCGAGGGCGTGTGCCCATCGTCTGTCGGCACGCGCCGGCCACCTCCTACTTACCTACTCGCCGCTGGAGGCACCCGAGTGCTGCCGTCGCCGCCGCTCGTCGTTGTCGCGTCCACCGGCCCTCCCTCACCCATCCAGCGTGCCCAGAAGAACCGCCACGGTCCGCTACGTCGTCTCGCGCGAGCCCCGAGCGCTCGCGCGCCTCGATGCGGCCACCCCGACCTCGTCTTCGTTGTTCGGCCGCCGAGATCACCGGCGACCTCCCGTCCTCATCAGCCCCTCCCCGAGACTCACTCGTCGTGTTCTACGTGAGCTTCTGATCATCCCCCCTCTCCGTTCTCTCTCTTGCACTCTGTAGCCGCCACGCCCCTCTCGCCCGACTGCGCTGCCGCCTGCACTCGCCGCCAACATGACTCCGGTGACCATTTGGTACGGGCGTCGTGTCCAACACACTCGCTGCCTCGCGTAGCCGCTGTAGCGGTCACGCACGCGCTTCCACGGCCACTGCTTCTGCATCACCGCGTCCACCCGAACGCCGTCGCCGCCCCGAGCTCGTTTCCGGCGAGCTCCGGCCGTCCCCGCTGCCACCACATGCCGCGCTGGATGCGGGTGAGCTCCAGCTCCCTGCAGCTGCCCTCGGTTGCTCGTTTGGGCACCGGGGAAGCGATCCCGACGCGCTCCGCCGCGTCTGGACTCGCCGGCGGCTAAACGCCGGCGACCGCTGAACCGTTGACCAGCGTGGGTTGACCCCACTGCCCGGTTTGACCTCCCCCTCGCTCTCACTGACTTGCGGGCCCCGCCCGACTAATTACCCTAGTTAGCACTAATTAACTAGTTAGGTTAGTTACTACAGTCACTGACTAGTGGGCCCTGCCCAGTTAGTTAGGGCTAACTAACTTAGTTAGTTGACTGGGTCACTGACTAGTGGGTCCCACTGGTCAGGTTTGACCTGGTCGACGCCTGTTGACTGCCGACGTCACCCTGACGCAGTGCTGATGCAATAATGTAATTTCTGGATTAAAACAATTCTGGAAATTCCTGAAATTGCTTTAAACCTCCAAAAATCATAGAAATTCAACTGTAGCTCAGAATGAAATAAATTCTATATGAAAAATTATCAGAAAAATCCAATCTATCCATCTGTACCATTTTCATGCATGTTAGAACAACTTAAGGCCACCGTTTAGGACAAATCAAATGAATGGTATTTAAATAACCACATGTGGAGTTTGAATTTGAACTTTGGGTTCAAACCAACTTCATTTAATTGTCTTGCTAGTTGCATTAGCTCAATCAACAACATATTGCCATGTCATTGTCATGCATCATGTTGTGCATTGCATTGATTGTGTTCCTTCTCTGTTGCCGGTGGTTGTCCCCTCTTGATAGACGTTGTACCGACACTGTGATCGTTGACACTGATGAAGACCCAATGATATCTTCAGAAGTGCCAGGCAAGCAAAACCCCCTTGTTCATTCCGATACAAACCCACTCTCTCACACCTGCTCTCTTTTACTGCATTAGGACAACAACGATGCAACTGTTACATGCTGCGGTAGTTGAACCCCTTTCCTTTGCATGACCTGTCATTGCCACAGTAAATGGATGAAACCCACTAGCATGAGTTGGAGTTGTTTGAGCCCTGATGTGCCTACTCATTCATGTTTGCTTGTCATGCCTGCTATTGCTTAGAGTTGTGTCAGGTCTGATTCATCAGGGATGAATTGGAAAGTTGTGAACATGTCCTACTGTGTGTGAACACGATTTGGTAAAGGTAGCGGTGAGAGGCCATGTAGGAGTACATGGTGGGTTGTCTCATTGAAACCGTTCTCAGGAACTGAGTTCTGTGTTTGTGATCCATGAAACAGCTACTACCAAACATTGGGCCCTGAAATATGACCCCGCTCGACTTACTGACCCCTCTCGTCCTCTGTCCAGGAGTTGCAACTAGTTTCTGGTGTTTATAGGATATGTGTTGGCGGCCGTGCGTAGCGCTGACCCTAGGGGTGGGCTATGATGCGGTAGATATACCATGGCACGGTGTACCCGGCGCCCGTTTGGTGTCTCGGGAACCCTGTGCACATCATTTGGGGCTATGAGCGAAACTCCGGCCGGATCTCCTCGCAGATGGAACCCGAATAGGCGATAAACCTGGACTAGAGACTTGTGCGGTTAGTCAGGTCGTGGTCTACACCCACGTCGGCTTTCGCTTGAAGTCTGCCGAGCACATGTCGTGTGCAGACGCTAAGTGGTAGAAACATGTGTGACGAAGTACACCCCTGCAGGGTATAAAACTATTCGAATAGCCGCGTCCGCGGTAAAGGACTTCTGGGTTGCCTATAACAGTTCATAGACAAGTGAAAGTGGATACTCTAAAATGCGCAAGATAAGCATGAGTGCTATGGATGGTGTTCTCGTAGGGAGACGGGAGCGGATCCATAGTGGTGTATTGATATGGTGAATATGTGGACTTGTGTGCGCCACCTCAAAAGAGTTACTTGCAGTCGTAGTTTAAGATAGCCACCGAGTCAAAGCTGGCTTGCTGTATTTAAACTCCACCACCCCCTTTGTTGATACTGATGCATATGTAGCTAGTTCTGATGTAAGTCTTGCTGAGTACTTTTGTACTCACGTTTGCTTAATTTATGTTTTGCAGGGAGACTTTAGTCTCGCTAGTAGTTTCACGTGGACTTCGACGTTTAGCTTGATACCTCAGCTATGATCTTGTGCCCTCGGCAGGATCTGGTAGATAGTCAGGCTTCTTAGCCTTTTCCATTTGTAGATGTCTGTACTCAGACATGTTAAGCTTCTGCATGTGTTTTGATTTGTATGTTATGATTGTTGGGTCATGAGACCCATGTTTGTAATATCTCGCTCCTCGGAGCCTAATGAATAAATACTTGAGTCGTAGAGTTATGTTGGGATGCCATGTTGTATTTACACATATCGAGAATATTGTGTGTATGATTTAAATGCTTGGTATGTGTGGGATCCGACAATCTAGTTGTTTATCCTTGGCAGCCTCTCTTATGGGGAAATGTAGTCTAGTGCTTCCATGAGCCATAGTAGTCCGCTATAGCCCGGTTCACCGGAGTCCTGCTAGCCCAGCACTACTGCTCAGGACACTTGACTGGCCGGCATGTGTTTCACTTTGTTACTGTGTCTGTCCCTTCGGGGAAATGTCACGCGGTGACATCCGGAGTCCTGCCTAGCCTGCTACAGCCCGGGTTCCCGGAGTCTTGTTAGCCCAGTGCTATAGCCCGGATTCACACGCTGCTGACCGACATGCTCGATGTGATTCATGTATGCCTGTCCCCATAGGTTGGTGCCGCTTTGGGTTCACGACTAGCCATGTCGGCCCGGATTCTCTATCATATGGATGCTAGCGACACTATCATATACGTGAGCCAAAAGGCGCATACGGTCCCGGGCCATGGTAAGGCGACACCCGTGGGAATACCGTGCGTGAGGCCGCAAAGTGATATGAGGTGTTACCGGCTAGATCGATGTGACTTGGGATCGGGGTCCTGACAGTCGGTTAAGTCATCGACAGTGGCTATGAAGTGGGTGGCGGGTGGGAAGCGAAATTTCCCATCATCAGCCTCTGGCTCGAACCGAACATAGTTCGGCCGTGAGTCCTTCTCCAAGGACAAGTTCTTGAAAGAGTTTAGCACATCACCCAAAGGTGAGTGCTGGAAGATGTCTGCATCGCTAAATTCGAGAATCGATAACCGATCCAGCTCGATGTCCGCGGGCGTACCCGGTCCGGGACTTATAGCTGGAGACGAGTCCGGAGTTCCATTGACGCAAATATTGTGAGGTGTCGAGTCCGTGTGCGGCTCGAACGCCGTGGACTCTGTGGCCTCGGATGGCATGATCTTCTCTAGTTCTAAGGCCGTTGCAGCAATGGAGACCATCTCCTTGATGTGATCCGATAACAGATTTAAGTCATGTTCATCGGGGCGAGGGGGAGCGATCGTTGTGGTCTCAAATCCATTGAAGATCAAATCTCCACGGATATCCGCGACGTAGTTCAAGCTTCCACATCTGACCTGGTGGCCAGGGGCGTAGCTATCGATCTGCTCTAAATGGCCAAGCGAGTTGGCCCGCAGTACGAAGCCGCCGAACACAAAAATCTATCCAGGGAGGGAGGTTTCTCCTTGGACAACGTCACTATAGACGATTGAAGGGACCATCAAACCTTTCGTTGATAGCAGAGTGGAACTCTTAATGAAAGCACCAATGTCAGTGTCAAAACCGATAGATCTCGGGTAGGGGGTCCCGAACTGTGCGTCTAGGATCGATGGTAACAGGAGACGGGGGACACGATGTTTACCCAGGTTCAGGCCCTCTCTATGGAGGTAATACCCTACGTCATGCTTGATAGATCTTGATGAATATGGGTGTTACAAGAGTTGATCTACCACGAGATCGTAATGGCTAAACCCTAGAAGTCTAGCATGTATGACTATGGTAATGAGTATATCCTTTCCGGACTAACCCCTCCGGTTTATATAGACACCGGGGGGATCTAGGGTTACATAGAGTCTATTACATAAGAAGGAATCTTCATAGTCGGTCACCAAGCTTGCCTTCCACGCCAAGGAGATTCCATTCCGGACACAGGTACAGTCTTCGGTATTCATGTCTTCACATCCCATCAGTCCGGCCCATGGATAACAGGCCGGACGTCCGAGGACCCCTTAGTCTAGGACACCCTCAGCAACCTCGACAAGCAATCAAGAAATCATGGCATCACCTACAATCTGGCATGACACGCCAGGTCAGTACATTGAATGTACTTGCAAGCTCACAACAACCATAAACATCAAGGCAAGACAATAACATAGCATTAACAGGTTAATTAATTAACAATTACCATGATGAAACAACTACTAAGCATGGTATGAAACTGATACAATACTAATAAATCACCATCTTAGATCTCCATAACCATATCTCCCTTGGCTAACCGGCCAAGCAATATACCATCTCGATCACCTCGTGATCAAAACCAAACGGTGATCTTTCCGGCAATCACAACCATGACCAACACTTGGTCCCAAACGGTGATCTTTCCAGCGATCACTACCATGACCATCACTTGGTCTCAAACGGTGATCTTTCCGGCGATCACTACCATGACCAACACTTGGTCTCCAACATCATCATCAACATCCTACCAATCTGTACTTCTCAAAATGTCAACATATAAATCACCTATAAGTCATTCCGTCATGTGAGTGTTGATCGAACGGTGTGACCTAGTACGAACCCATTCCCATGACAGAGGACGTGGCTATCGATAGTTTAAACAAACACACTCTGCGGAGGTAGCACACTTTACCCACACCACGGAACCCATGGCCTCGCACTCCCATTCGGGTGGACCAATGGCGTTCTGACAAAACCGATCTACTACCATGACACTCTCCCGGCCACTCCGACTCACTCCCCACTGGGCTAGTCCTGGGTGACCCCATGTCTACCAAAGACACCAACGGCCATTGTCATGGCCAAAACAATAAACCGTCCCAAACGGGGACACATGCACATAACAACAACGGGCACACAAGGCTTATGTCCGCCTACCTGATCAGGGTAGCGCGCACCCATAACCTTCCCTCGTTGGAGGCACCGGCGAGAGACATGGCAATAACATCGCATTAGGGACTTCCCATAAAGGCAAATGCGGTTGCACTGGAGAAAGCCTGGTTCGGTGGCATCTAACCAACTTAATGATGGAATTTATCCCCAAAAATATAACTGTAATGACTGATACCCCAATATCATCTATCAAGCTATAATCCAAGTCATAGCATACCCAACAAATAATCCAAGCATCATAACATCATACCAAGATACTCCAAGGATACTATAACACTACTATCAGGATGAATCCAAGAACGATAATATTACTACTCAAATATCAAGAACTAACTATCCAGCTATGATCCACATGCAAGCATCATCTCCAACCTCATACTCCAAAACATAATATTATCTAGCATTACGATGAGAATAACACTAGCCACGAATAATACAAAAGCAACATGATATCCAAAGTAATACTCGAAAATAATACCAGATACCATCATGAAAATAATCATAATAGCCAGGCACATTTCATCCACATAATCATCAAAACATAAGTCCTAGAACTCCAAGCAATATCATGGCAATATCAAGATCAAAACAATACTCCGAGAAATGCCATGAACAAATCATACATAGCTAATGCAATATTTCAATCAAGTTCAAATAAATAAACCATGTCACTGCATTGCAATCATGTAAATGGAGGGTGTGGCTTGCCTGGGGTGGAAGAAATCACCGGGAGAAAGTGCGAGAAACTCGCGGATAGAATCGCCGGAAAATGTTCTCTCTCGGAGGGGGATGAATAAGGGCAGGGGCAAAATGGTCATTTTCAGAATGTCAAAACATCATGAAAATGTTACCAACAGAACAGGCTCGACGAAACAAAGAAGTGGGATTTGGAATCACCTCATTTGGAGCTATGGGTAAAAAGATATGAATGTTTTTCTGCCAGGGACCTATCTGTAAAGAAATCATCACAAACAGGCCCTCGGCTGGAAAAACAGAAAGCACACTTTGCGGAAATACGCCTTCTCCTCTGGAAAACGTATTGCTCGCTCAAACAGAGAGAAAATACGCTTTCAGAAGAGGAAAACATACTTTGCCTAAAGGAGAGGAAAAATACGCTTTCTGAAAAGAAAAACGTACTCATGGGTTTGCGCCTCCACTTAATCCAGTCAGCAGGGTGCGGGGCCCGGCCTAGACCCGCTGACACGCGGGGCCTGCGGCCAGCTGGCAGGTAGGGGGGTCATCTCCTTCTCCTCGCTCTCGCCCGACGGAGCAAAGCAGGAGCTCATGCCGGCGCTCGTCTCGGCTGTCTGGACCATCCCCGTCGACGCTCCGCACACCGGCGAGTTCAGGGAGACGAAGCGCTTCTGCCTGGACCCTTCACGCTCGCCGAGGTGCACCGAAGAGAGAGTAGCCTAGGTCAGGGCGGACGAGCTTGATAACCCACAAGTATAGGGGATCGCAACAACTTTCGAGGGTAGAGTATTCAACCCAAATTTATTGATTCGACACAAGGGGAGCCAAAGAATATTCTCAAATATTAGCAGCTGAGTTGTCAATTCAACCACACCTCGAAACTTAGTATTTTCAGCAAAGTGTTTAGTAGCAAAGTAATATGATAGTGATGGTAACGGTAACAATAGAGTAACGAAAGCAAAGTAATGTTTTTGGTATTTTGTAGTGATTGTAACAATAGCAACGGGAAAGTAAATAAGCGTAAACCAGTATATGGAAAGCTCATAGGCATTGGATCAATGATGGATAATTATGCCAGATGTGGTTCATCATGTAACAGTCATAACATAGGGTGACACAGAACTAGCTCCAATTCGTCAATGTAATGTAGGCATGTATTCCGAATATAGTCATACATGCTTATGGACAAGAACTTGCATGACATCTTTTGTCCTACCCTCCCGTGGCAGCGGGGTCCTAATGGAAACTAAGGGATATTAAGGCCTCCTTTTAATAGAGAACGGGAACAAAGCATTAGCACATAGTGAATACATGAGCTCCTCAAACTACGGTCATCACCGGTAAGTATCCCGATTATTGTCACTTCGGGGTTAACGGATCATAACACATAATAGGTGACTATAGACTTGCAAGATAGGATCAAGAACACTCATATATTGATGAAAACATAATAGGTTCAGATCTGAAATCATGGCACTCGGGCCCTAGTGACAAGCATTAAGCATAGCAAAGTCATAGCAACATCAATCTCAGAACATAGTGGATACTAGGGATCAAACCCTAACAAGACTAACTCGATTACATGATAAATCTCATCCAACCCATCACCGTCTAGCAAGCCTACGATGGAATTACTCACGCACGGCGGTGAGCATCATGAAATTGGTGATGGAGGATGGTTGATGATGACGACGACGACGAATCCCCCTCTCCGGAGCCCCGAACGGACTCCAGATCAGCCCTCCCGAGAGGTTTTAGGGCTTGGCGGCGGCTCCGTATCGTAAAACGCGATGAATTCTTCTCCCCCATTTTTTCTCCCTGAAAGCCAATATATAGAGTTGGAGTTGGAGGTCTCTAGGGGGCCCACGAGGTAGGGGGCGCGCCGACAGGGTGTGGGCCCCCTGGTCTTCATCTTTGGCGAGGATTTTTTATTATTTATTGTAAGACATTCCGTGGAGTTTCATGTCATTCCGAGAACTTTTGTTTTCTGCACATAAAACAACATCATGGCAATTCTGCTGAAAACGGCGTCAGTCCGGGTTAGTTCCATTCAAATCATACAGGTTAGAGTCCAAAACAAGGGAAAAGTGTTTGGAAAAGTAGATACGACGGAGACGTATCAACTCCCCCAAGCTTAAACCCTTGCTTGTACTCAAGCAATTCAGTTGACAAACTGAAAGATATAAAACAACATCATGGCAATTCTGCTGAAAACGGCGTCAGTCCGGGTTAGTTCCATTCAAATCATACAGGTTAGAGTCCAAAACAAGGGAAAAGTGTTTGGAAAAGTAGATACGACGGAGACGTATCAACTCCCCCAAGCTTAAACCCTTGCTTGTACTCAAGCAATTCAGTTGACAAACTGAAAGATATAAAGAAAAACTTTTACAAACTCTATTTGCTCTTGTTGTTGTAAATATGTCAAGCTAGCATTCAAGTTTTCAGCAAAGATTATAACTAACCACATTTGCAATAATTCTCAGGTCTCATGATTACCCATATCAATAGCATAATCAACTAGCAAGCCATAATAATAAATCTCGGATGACAACACTTTCTCAAAACAATCATAATATGATATAACAAGATGGTCTCTCGCTAGCCCTTTCTGAGACCGCAAAACATAAATGCAGAGCACCTTTAAAGATCAAGGACTGACTAGACATTGTAATTCATGGTAAAAGAGATCCAATCATAGTCACACCCAATATAAATTAACAGTGATGAATGCAAATGACAGCTGCGCTCTCCAGCTAGTGCTTTTAATCAGAGGGTGATGACTCAACATAAAAGTAAATGGATAGGCCCTTCGCAGAGGGAAGCAGGGATTTGTAGAGGTGCCAGATCTCGGTTTTGAAATAGAGATAATTAATATTTTGAGCGGTATACTTTCATTGTCAACATAACAACCAAGAGATGGTGATATCTTCCATGTTACACACATTATAGGCGGTTCCCAAACAGAATGGTAAAGTTTCTACTCCCCCTCCACCAACAAACATTAATCCATGGCTTGCTCGAAACAACGAGTGCCTCCAACTAACAACAGTCCTAGGGGGAGTTTTGTTTTGCAATTATTTTTGATTCAGTTTGCATAGAGCATGGGACTGGGCATCCCGGTGACCAGAGTCCACTCCTCTTGAGAATAACCCGCCTAGCATGGAAGATACAGGCAGCCCTAGTTGATACATGAGCTATTCGAGCGTACAAAACAGAATGATTATTTGAAGGTTTAGAGTTTGGCACATACAAATTTACTTGGAACGGCAGGTAGATACCGCATATAGGAAGGCATAGTGGACTCATCTGGAATAACTTTGGGGTTTAAGGGATTGGATGCACAAGCAGTATTCCCGCTTAGTACAGGTGAAGGCTAGCAAAAGACTGGGAAGCGACCAACTAGAGAGCAACAACAGTCATGAACATGCATTAAAATTAATCAACACCGAATGCAAGCATGAGTAGGATATAATCCACCATGAACATAAATATCGTGAAGGTTATGTTGATTTGTTTCAACTACATGCATGAACATGTGCCAAGTCAAGTCACTTAAATCATTTAAAGGAGGATACCACCCCATCATACCACATCATAACCATCTCAATAGCATGTTGGCACGCAAGGTAAACCATTATAACTCATAGCTAATCAAGCATGGCACAAGCAACTATGATCTCTAATTATCATTGCAAACATGTTTATTCATAACAAGCTGAATCAAGAACGATGAACTCATCATATTTACAAAAACAAAAGAGGTCGAGTTCATACCAGCTTTTCTCATCTCAGTCAGTCCATCATATATCATCATAATTTCCTTTCACTTGCACGACCGAACGATGTGAATAATAATAAGAGTGCACGTGCATTGCACTAAGCTGGAATCTGCGAGCATTCAATAAATAGGAGAAGACAAAGCAATATGGGCTCTTTTGTCAGATAAACAATAATGCATATAAGAGCCACTTCAACAATTTAATTATGGTCTTCTCCTATCGACCCCCAAAGAAAGAAAAGAAATAAAACTATTTACACGGGAAAGATCCCAACAAGCAAAAGAAGAACAGGAAATATTTTTGGGTTTTCTTTTTAATTACTACTACAAGCATGGAAAGTAAATTAATTAAAAGCTACAACTAATATTTTTTTGGTGTAGCGACCCGACCCGAATGGATCAAGTCTCTGTGCTCCGGTGTCATCCCTGGATCAGTAATGCTAACACCACACAGTACTTCGAAGGATTTATAGCAGAGTGGCAATCACACACTTATTACATCGATGTCTCAAAGAGAACTTATTACAATAAATATGGCTTAAGGCCATCTAGTGTCGATAACAGCGCAAGACTTGGAAGATAAATGGGTCCATCAACTCCAACGGCATCACTGAGTATAGAACCACGACCTAAAACTCCTTAATCGTCGTCTGAAAAGTCTGCAACATTAACGTTGCAGCCCGAAAACGGGTCAGCACATGGAATATGCTGGCAAGGTAACACATAGAGAGTAATGGAATGCAACAGCTATACTATATGCATATATGGCTGGTGGAAAGCTCTATGGTTACAGTTTTGCGTAAAGCCAGTTTTTCCCTACTTCAAAGGAATAAATTTAATTACTATTATGGTGGTTGTTAAACATTGAGAATGGTTGACAGCATCCTCAATCCCAATTAAAAGTAATCATTAACATCCCATCAAACTTAACTTTGGAGTAACATGTTGAGATTCACACGATATTCAAATACTAGATACTCAAGGATGTCCATAACCGGGGACACGGCTAATCATGATTAGTTTATACACTCTGCAGAGGTTTGTGCACTTTTCCCCACAAGACTCGATCGCCTCCGTTGGATTTCTCGCACTACATGGTGTTTGAGAACGGATGACCGAGACACAGTCTTTCAGAAGCTCTAGCACCTTACGATGGATAGACCGGTACACCTACTTTCCCCTACATCTGCTAGTCTACCCTGTAAGAGTTCGCACGACTTACTCAACTATGCCAGAGCCCATAATGGCTTGTGGCTGCACACGGAAGTTTCTAGTATGAATAATCTCATGATCCCTTTGAGTCTGGGTGGCGGTCCAAAATAAAAACAGGCAAGTCCTGGAATACCCAGGTGCCTCAATCCACCCAGATGTGTGTTAGGTTGCCACCTTAGATAAATCATTAATTAACAATCTCACATCTGTCATGGATATCACTCACCCAATCCACGTCTACTAGCATAGCATGGCATAATAAGCAACCGTAGAAGTAACTCCCACAGGTTTCATAATAGTACAGGTAATAGGTACTACCTCATCTACTTCCCATCCCACAATTTAATTAGATCCTAATCATGCAATGTGAGAGGATTGATCTAATGCAATAAAACTGGGTTGTAGAAAAGGTATGATCAAAGTGTTACTTGCCTTGCTGATGATCCGCGAGACCTAGGGATTCGAAGTAACAGGCGGCGCAATCCGGGTAATCTATCGCAGACAAACAACAAGCACACAATAAGTACTCATCTAATGCACAGGTAAAACTCAAATCGAAGATCTAACCAGAAAGTTCAACTTAAGAACCCTGGTTTGCAAAAAGAATCAAATCGAACGAAGCAAAAGAAAACAAACGGCGAAAGAAAACAACTTCGTTCTAGTAATCTGGATCTAGGTCAAATTTTACAATAGCAAAAACTTGTTTAAGTTGATTATTCGGAAAGAGGGTTTCGAGACGAAACTCCAGGCGCTTGAATCGCCTGATTCCGATAAACGAGCGAAAAGTTATACTAAAACGAAAATCAGATCAGAAATCGCGATCAGAAAATAACCGCGGAAAATCCGACGAAAAAGACGAACGACGAACAGAAAAGAGAGATTTTTTTATTTTATTTTATTTCTCTTTTTTTCTCCTTTTTTTCTCTCTTTTTTTTCCGGCACGGAAATCGAGACGGTCGACGGCGAACCTCGAAACGCGATCCGGTGGCGGCGGCTAGCGGCGAACCTCGGGCGCGGGGCTGTGTGGGCTGGGGGCTCGGGGGCGCTGGTATTTATAGGCTGCCCCGGGCGGAGTCCCGCTCGGGTACGGCCCGGAGTCGGTTCCCGTTTTTTTTAAATAATTCCGCTCCGAAGAAAAATAAAAAGGAATACTAAACGGACTCCAAAAATCGCGAAATAAATTTTGCCGGGTTCCTAAAATCAAGCCCAATAAAGTGAACATTTATCTGGGCCCAAACTACAACTTTGAAAAACGCGCATTTTTCCTAAATGCAAACAAACAAACCGAAAAACTCCGAAATAAAACTTATTTGATTTTTTTATTAAATCCTCAATATTTCTATATTTTGGGAAAGTCATTTTATTCCCTCTCTCATATTTTTGTAATAGAAATAACTGATGATAAAATAAATAAAATCAAACGATCCTATTTACATAATTTGAGAAAACTCAAATACGTAAATAACGAAATCCCCAACTCTCTCCGTGGGTCCTTGAGTTGCTTAGGATTTTCTAGGATCAAAACCAAATGCAAAATAAAATATGATATGCATGATGATCTAATGTATAATATTCCAAATTGAAAATTTGGGATGTTACAAACCTACCCCCCTTAAGATGAATCTCGCCCTCGAGATTCGGGTTGGCTAGAAAATAGGTGAGGGTGGTCCTTGAGCAAATCTTCCTCTCGCTCCCAGGTGGCTTCATCTTCCGTGTGGTGACTCCATTGAACTTTACAAAACTTGATAACCTTACTGCGAGTAACTCGGCTGGCAAACTCGAGAATCTTGACTGGTTTTTCTTCGTAGGTCAAATTGTCATCCAACTGAATTGCTTCCAATGGCACTGTGTCTCTCAAAGGTATGTCAGCCATCTCCGCGTGACACTTCTTCAACTGAGAAACATGGAACACATCATGAACTCCTGACAATCCTTCGGGCAATTCCAACTTATAAGCGACTTCTCCCATACGCTCCAAAACTCGATATGGCCCTACAAATCGTGGTGCTAACTTCCCCTTAACTCCAAAGCGCTTAATCCCTCGAAGTGGGGATACTCGAAGATAAGCTCTATCTCCGACTTCGTAAACTGTCTCCTTGCGTTTAGAATCTGCGTAGCTCTTCTGCCTGGACTAGGCTACCTTGAGCCTATCGCGAATCAACTTCACTTTCCGTTCAGACTCCTTAATCAAATCTGGTCCAAAGAACTTGCGGTCTCCAACTTCGTCCCATGACAACGGCGTCCTGCACCTCCTTCCGTATAAAGCTTCGAAAGGTGCCATCTTCAAACTGGTTTGGTAACTGTTTTTATAAGAAAACTCCGCATACGATAAGCTATCGTCCCAACTAGATCCATAATCTAGTGCACAAGCTCTCAGCATATCTTCCAAAATCTGATTGACTCTCTCAGTTTGTCCATCCGTCTGTGGGTGAAAAGCGGTGCTGAACTCTAGTTTGGTTCCCAAAGTCTCATGCAACTGATTCCAAAACTTTGAGGTGAATTGGGTTCCTCTATCTGATACGATACTCCTCGGAACTCCATGCAAACAAATGATCCTGGTCATGTATATCTTGGCCAACTTCGCACTGGTGTAAGTGGTCTTAACTGGAATGAAATGCGCTACCTTCGTCAATCGATCAACTACAACCCATATCGAGTCATAGCCTGCCTTCATCCTGGGTAGTCCTATGATAAAATCCATGCCTATCTTATCCCACTTCCATTCGGGTATCGGCAATGGTTGCACAAATCCTGCTGGCTTCTGATGTTCTGCCTTTACTCTATGACACACATCACAAACTGCTACATATGCTGCAATATCCTTCTTCATTTCGGTCCACCAGAATGTTTCCTTCAAATCCAAGTACATCTTGGTATTTCCTGGATGAATCGAATACGGTGAATCATGTGCTTCTTGTAGAATCAACTTCCTGAGCTCCGAGTCATTTGGCACATAAACACGGTCCTCAAACCATAGGGTATCGTGCTCATCCTCACGAAATCCCTTTGCTTTTCCTTTGCTCAGTTTCTCTTTTATAGAAGCAATCTCCTTGTCAGATTTCTGAGCCTCTCGGATTTTATCCATCAATGTTGACTGAATCTCCAATGCTGCTACATAGCCTCTCGGAACTATTTCCAAGCATAGCTCATGAAGGTTTTCTGCTAACTCCTTTGGTATTCCTCCCGTCATTAACGTATTGACATGGCTCTTACGGCTCAACGCATCAGCTACTACATTAGCTTTTCCGGGATGGTAATGCAATCTCATATCATAATCCTTGATGAGCTCCAACCATCTCCTCTGTCTGAGGTTCAACTCCTTCTGCGTGAAAATGTACTTCAAACTCTTGTGATCCGTGTACACCTCACAATGATTTCCAATGAGGAAATGTCTCCACGTCTTCAATGCATGCACTACGGCTGCTAACTCCAAATCGTGTGTGGCGTAATTCAACTCATGAGGCTTCAGTTGTCGTGAAGCATACGAAACAACTCTCCCTTCCTGCATAAGCACTGCTCCAAGTCCTCGACGTGAAGCGTCGCAATACACCTCATAATCCTTGGTCTGATCTGGCAAAATCAACACTGGTGAGGTAACCAAACGTTTCTTCAACTCCTGGAAACTAGCCTCACACTCCTCAGTCCAATTGAACTTAGTATCCTTCTTCAACAACTCAGTCATAGGCTTCACAATCTTTGAGAAATTCTCAATAAATCTCCGGTAGTATCCTGCGGGTCCAAGAAAACTCCGGATCTCTCCAACTGTCGTTGGTGCTTCCCATTCGGTCACGGTCTCAACGTTTGTGGGGTCAACTGCTATCCCTTCTCCGGATATAACATGTCCAAGAAATCCAACTTCCTTTAACCAAAATTCACATTTGCTAAATTTGGCATATAACTGATGTTCCCTTAGTTTCTCCAAAACCAAACGCAAATGTTCCTTATGCTCCTCTTCATTCTTTGAATAAACCAGGATGTCATCAATGAACACTACGACGAACTTATCCAAAAACTTCATAAATACCTTGTTCATCAGGTTCATAAAATAGGCAGGTGCGTTGGTCAATCCAAATGACATAACGGTATACTCATACAATCCGTATCTCGTGGTGAATGCTATCTTAGGTATGTCCTGTTCTCGAGTCTTCAACTGATGGTACCCTGATCGCAAATCGATCTTGGAAAACACTTTAGCTCCTTGCAACCGATCAAACAGATCATTTATCATTGGCAGTGGGTACTTGTTCTTGATTGTTACTTCGTTCAATCCTCGATAGTCAACAACCATTCTTAACGATCCATCCTTCTTCTCCACTAGAAGTACGGGTGATCCCCAAGGTGAAGAACTTGGGCGAATGTAACCTTTCTCTAGTAACTCCTTAATCTGATTCTTAATTTCTACCAAATCCTTTGCTGGCATCCTATATGGTCTCTTTGATATTGGCCCAGTGCCTGGCAATAACTCAATCAAAAACTCAATGTCTCTATCCGATGGCATGCCTGGCAACTCTTCTGGAAATACATCAGGAAAATCCCTTACCACTGGTACTTCCTCCTGCACTACTCCTGTTAGGCAATTTACTTGTGTCCTGTTTGGCGCGTGCCGGGATACATACTTGATCCTTCTTCCTTCTGGCGTTGTGAGCAAAATTGTCTTACTGGCACAATCAATATTCCCTTCATACTTTGATAACCAATCCATGCCTATTATCACATCCAATCCTTGAGATTCCAATACTATTAGGTCTGAGGGAAACAAATAGTTACCAATCCTTAATGGTAACCGATCACACCATCGTCTAGCCATAAACTCCGCTCCTGGTGAGCTTACTAACATGGGTGACCTAAGGGCTTGGGTTGGCAGGTTATATTTTTCCACAAATCCCCTTGATATGTATGAATGCGATGCACCAGTGTCAAAAAGAACAAGTGCAGTAAATGACTTAACCAGAAACTTACCTATTACTGCATCGGGCTGAGCTTCAACCTCCTCCACATTAACGTGGTTCACCTGTCCCCTGTTGAATGGGTTCGGCTTCTTTCCAGAGCTTCCATTGCCATTTCCATTCTGGCCTTCAGGACATTCATTGGCATAATGTCCGGTCTTGGAACACTTGAAACAGGTGACTTGACTCAGATCTCTCTTGGTTGGGGTTGATGGGACGGTACGGTTCTGGCCGTTGCTTCCTCCATTCCCATTACCATTTTTGTGGCCATTATGGTTGTGCGAACTACCTCCTCCATGGGTATGCTGAAACTGAAATCCTGATTTAGGGGTAAAACGGGGCTTCTGCTGGGCTCCAGAGTTATACTTCCCCTGTCCATACTTCCTCTTACGGTTCTTAATCTGTTGTTGCTTCCCTTCAATCATGATGGCACGATCTACCAACTCCTAGTAGTTATTGAAACTTGCTACCATCAACTGCATACTCAACTCATCATTCAGTCCTTCCAGAAACTTCTCCTGTTTAGTTGCATCCGTAGCAACGTCATCTGGGGCATAACGTGCTAACTTGCTGAAATCGTCTATGTACTGGCCAACTGTCCTTCCTCCTTGGCGTAAGTTGCGAAACTCACGCTTCTTCATGGCCATAGCTCCTGCTGAAACATGAGCAGTGCGGAAAGCTTGCTGAAACTGATCCCATGTGACAGTGTCAACTGGGTAAGTGGCTGTGAAATTCTCCCACCATGCTGCCGCGGGTCCGTCAAGCTGATGTGCGGCAAACTTCACTTTCTCACCATCTGTGCATCCTGCAGTGGTCAACTCCCTTCCTATCTTACAGAGTCAGTCGTCTGCTACTATCGGCTCGGTGCTACTGGAAAACATCGGCGGATTCAGCCTAAGGAAACGGGCTAAGTGGTCAACAGGTGGTGGTGGTGGTGGGTTGTTGTTGTTGTTCTGCTGGTTCTGGACTAACAACTGCATCAATTGATTCTGCTGCTGGATCAACTGAGTGAGCTCCGGTGGAAATCCATTGTCACGTCTCGGAGGCATCTGAGGGTTTAGAAAAGACGAGATATAAGAATAGAGGAGGTCTAAAGAGATAACACTATCCCAATGCACATGAGCAAATGCACACAAAATCAGTTCATTCAATCAAACAAGGGCATACAATCGATCTAACTATCGCAAAAGTGCTCGAACTATAATGTTTACATGGGGGAAATACTACTACTAATTGGTGGTCATCTAGAAATTTGAACCGGTGGAAGACTCCATGATGTCCGCTCCAGCTTCGTCTTCAAAGTCGGGTTCACTTGGATCCGAATCGGTGTCGTCGATGATAATGTAATTGTCTGGACATGCGACGTACTCGTCTTCTTCCTTGGATGCTAACTCCCTCTTGAGTTCTTCAATCTCCTGCTTAAGATCGCCATTGTGTCTTGCTAGAGCTACTATCTCCTCCATGTAGTCCTTGCGTGTAGACTTCAGTTCTCCTTCTAACTCGATGATCCTTGCCTTCGCATTCTTCAACTCTATCATGTCATTGCACATCTGGTTCTCGTGGCGTCGAATGTGCTGGTTTAACTCCTGGATGAAAGCTGCAATGGATCTATCCTTCTTGGTGCAGACTAACTCCCATTGTTCATCTCAGCGTTCGCAAATCTGGTAGATAGTGTCCTTGAGGTCTTCCTGGTAAACTTCTCCAATGCATCCTATAGTGATATGGGCTGCCATGCTCTTTCCCAGACTCCAGGTTGGTGCATTGAAAACACTATCTATGGGCTTCGCGATTGGCGCGAATGTCCTTCCCGGAACATGAGCTTGAATCTTCCAGCGCTCCTCTTCAGGCAGAGTGGCGTTGAAGGTTCTCGTGAAGCTTGGTAGTCCAATGTTCAGGTACTTAGTGACTTCCTTCAAGTGAAATCCAAAAGGTGTGCCTTCATCCGGTTGAGCGTACTTAGTCTTCGCGTGCGTCATCCTAAAAGAGTAGAAAAGATGAGGAGTAAGAAAATGAGAAGAGAATAGTGATCTATGGCTTTAACTTAGTGGTCGTGTCCTACAGTCAGCGTGTGCTCTGATACCATCTCTGTAGCCACCCGACCCGAATGGATCAAGTCTCTGTGCTCCAGTGTCATCCCTGGATCAGTAATGCTGACACCACACAGTACTTCGAAGGATTTATAGCAGAGTGGCAATCACACACTTATTACATCGATGTCCCAAAGAGAACTTATTACAATAAATATGGCTTAAGGCCATCTAGTGTCGATAACAGCGCAAGACTTGGAAGATAAATGGGTCCATCAACTCCAACGGCATCACTGAGTATAGAACCACGACCTAAAACTCCTTAATCGTCGTCTGAAAAGTCTGCAACATTAACGTTGCAGCCCGAAAATGGGTCAGCACATGGAATATGCTGGCAAGGTAACACATAGAGAGTAATGGAATGCAACAGCTATACTATATGCATATATGGCTGGTGGAAAGCTCTATGGTTACAGTTTTGCGTAAAGCCAGTTTTTCCCTACTTCAAAGGAATAAATTTAATTACTATTATGGTGGTTGTTAAACATTGAGAATGGTTGACAGCATCCTCAATCCCAATTAAAAGTAATCATTAACATCCCATCAAACTTAACTTTGGAGTAACATGTTGAGATTCACACGATATTCAAATACTAGATACTCAAGTTGTCCATAACCGGGGACACGGCTAACCATGATTAGTTTGTTACACTCTGCAGAGGTTTGCGCACTTTTCCCCACAAGACTCGATCGCCTCCGTTTGTTTTCTCGCACTACAGGGTGTTTGAGAAGACGGATGACCGAGACATAGTCTTTCAGAAGCGCTAGCACCTTACGATCGGGTAGACCGTACCTCCTAATCCCCTACATCTGCTAGTCTACCACTGTAAGAGTTCGCACGACTTAGTCAACTATGCCAGAGCCCATAATGGCTTGTGGCTGCACACGGAAGTTACTAGCATGAATGATCTTATGATCCCTTTGAGCCTGGGTGGCGGTCCAAAATAAAACAGGCAAGTCCTGATAGACATCAGGTGCCTCAATCCACCCAGATGTGTGTTTAAGTTGCCACCTTAGATAAACCATTAAAATTTAACAAACTCACATCTGTCATGGATATCACTCACCCAATCCACGTCTACTAGCATAGCATGGCATAATAAGCAACCGTAGAAGTAACTCCCACAGGTTTCATAATAGTACAGGTAATAGGTACTACCTCATCTACTTCCCATCCCACAATTTAATTAGATCCTAATCATGCAATGTGAGAGGATTGATCTAATGCAATAAAACTGGGTTGTAGAAAAGGTATGATCAAAGTGTTACTTGCCTTGCTGATGATCCGCGAGACCTAGGGATTCGAAGTAACAGGCGGCGCAATCCTGGTAATCTATCGCAGACAAACAACAAGCACACAACAAGTACTCATCTAATGCACAAGTAAAACTCAAATCGAAGATCTAACCAGAAAGTTCAACTTAAGAACCCTGGTTTGCAAAAAGAATCAAATCGAACGAAGCAAAAGAAAACAAACGGCGAAAGAAAACAACTTCGTTCTAGTAATCTGGATCTAGGTCAAATTTTACAGTAGCAAAAACTTGTTTAAGTTGATTATTCGGAAAGAGGGTCTCGAGACGAAACTCCAGGCGCTTGAATCGCCTGATTCCGATAAACGAGCGAAAAGTTGTACTAAAACAAAAATCGGATCAGAAATCGCGATCAGAAAATAACCACGAAAAATCCGACGAAAAAGATGAACGACGAACAGAAAAGAGAATTTTTTTTATTTTTATTTTTTTTCTCTTTTTTTTCTCCTTTTTTTCTCTTTTTTCTCTCTTTTTTTTCTGGCACGGAAATCGAGACGGTCGGCGGCGAACCTCGAAACGCGCTCCGGCGGCGGCGGCGGCTAGCGGCGAACCTCGGGTGTGGGGCTGTGTGGGCTGGGGGCTCGGGGGCGCTGGTATTTATAGGCTGCCCCGGGCAGAGTCCCGCTCGGGTACGGCCCGGAGTCGGTTCCCGTTTCTTTTTTTTAAATAATTCCGCTCAGAAGAAAAATAAAAAGAAATACTAAACGGACTCCAAAAATCGCGAAATAAATTTTGCCGGGTTTCTAAAATCAAGCCCGATAAAGTGAACATTTATCTGGGCCCAAGCTACAACTCTGAAAAACGCGCATTTTTCCTAAATGCAAATAAACAAACCGAAAAACTCTGAAATAAAACTTATTTGATTTTTTTATTAAATCCTCAATATTTCTATATTTTGGGAAAGTCATTTTATTCCCTCTCTCATATTTTTGTAATAGAAATAATTGATGATAAAATAAATAAAATCAAACGATCCTATTTACATAATTTGAGAAAACTCAAATACGTAAATAACGAAATCCCCAACTCTCTCCGTGGGTCCTTGAGTTGCTTAGGATTTTCTAGGATCAAAACCAAATGAAAAATAAAATATGATATGCATGATGATCTAATGTATAACATTCCAAATTGAAAATTTGGGATGTTACATTTGGTTTTTCTTAAGGTTTATTAAACACACAAGAAGAAAGCATAAAAAGGAAAATAAACTAGCATGGATGATATAATGAAAAAGTATGAGCACCGACATCTAGCAATGAGTGTGTGTGAACATAAATGTAATGTCGGTGGGAAATACGTACTCCCCCAAGCTTAGGCTTTTGGCCTAAGTTGGTCTATGGCCACGGCTGGCCTGGCTGATATCTGTAGTAGAAGTTGGGGTCGTACTACGACGAAGAAGACTCTGACTGCCATTGGCTGACAGCCACCTCCGGATCCCAAGAATAAATAGACTGTCATGGAGGCTCCTCTTGTGGTTCCGGTTCCGGGGCTGGTGCAGGGTTCCGGTAGGCGTGAATACCTGCCAACAGAACAAGGTACGTGCCTATAGTCAAATCAAACAAAGAAGGAGCAGGCAAGATAATAGTCTCAAGATGAAGTTTATTAAAGAATAATTGATATTTAAGCTCTCCTTCCCTATTCTTAACAATAAAATCATGTGCCACCATACTTTTATAATCTAAATAAACATGAGGCGGCACCTTTTCTTCCTTCTCATAATGCCTAGTAGGTATGTTAAAATGTGCAGCTAGGCGTGTAGCATAAATGCCTCCAAAGATGGGACCCTTAGTATGGTTCATACTTAACCGTCTAGCAATAATGCCGCCCATACTAAAAGTGTTATCACTGTATAAACCGTGGAGCAGAATAATTATATCAGGGATACTAAGGTTTCCACAGTTTCAGCGTCCAATTAAGCAACGACTAGCAAATAATGCAAAGTAACGTAAAACAGGAAAATGTATGCTAGTGATTCGTGCATCAGAAACCTTCCTAGTTTCTCCTATGGTGATAGTATCAATAAACCCCTCCACATCATCATGATGTGGTTCTTCTGCCTTGCCCTCAAAAGGGACTAAACAAATCGGACAAAAATCATAAAGTGACATCTCCTTATGCTCATCATATAAATGAAACTCCACCGTAGGTGGCGAGTTCCTAGAATGGAAATGAAAGTTTTGCACAAAGGTATTTGTGAGTAAGAGATACTGATCGCATTGGTCGTGGAGGAAAGCGGTGAGGCATGCATTCCCAGCCAATTCATGAAAATCTTCATAAATACCAGCTGCTCTCAAGAAATCATCAGAAGGCCATTCACACGCCCGAACCTCCACGGTGTGCGGCAAATTATACTTAGGCTTTGATGCTTTTTCCTTCGATCTTTGGCTTGATGAGCCCCTCAATAGTCTCCTCATTATTTTCTAAAAAATTCTCAAATTTTTAGTAACTTCAAAATAAAAGTAAACCAAACTTAATAATATTGATAGAAACTACTCCTACAAGTGCCTAGGGCCTATATCATGCATCAAAACTACTTTTGACAATATGAATTTGACATGCAAGCTCAAGAACAGGGTCACCTAAGAAGCAAAAATTTGCAATGAATAAAGCACTAGAACAAAAACTAATTGGACCAACAGAGGAGTCACATACCAAGGAACAATCTCCCCAAGCAGTTTTGTGAGAAGTGCTTTGAGCAAGGAGATCGAAAATTACAGCAAAGAGGGCTGGAACTCGTGCTTGAGTTGGTTTTTCGTGTTTGTGAGAGGAAGAAGAAGAGGATGGGTGCATGAATAAGTGGAGGAGGGCCACCGTGGGCCCACGAGGTAGGGGGGCGCCCAGGGGGGTAGGGCGCGCCCTCCACCCTCGTGGCCAGGTGGCAGCTCCCCCGCGTTAAATTTTGCACCATAAATCCTCAAATATTCCCAAAAAATCATATTAAATTGGCATGTCATTCTGAGGACTTTTATTTTCGGGACATTTTTATATTGCACGGATAAATCAGCAAACAGACAGAAAAATACTATTTTTACTTTATTTCAACTAAATAACAGAAAGTATAAAGATGGTACAGAAGGTCGTGCTTCTAGTTTCATCCATCTCATGCTCATCAAAAGGAATCCACTAACAAGGTTGATCAAGTCTTGTTAACAAACTCATTCTGATTAACATGAAACCGGAGAAATTTCGAATAACACTAGGTTACCTCAACGGGGATATGCACATCCCCAATAATAAGTATATCATATTTCTTCTTGACAGTAGGAAGAGGAAATTCAAAGCCTCCAAATATAATCAATGGAATTTTTCCGATAGAATTGATACTATGAACTTGAGGTTGTTTCCTCGGAAAGTGTACTGTATGCTCATTACCATTAACATGAAAAGTGACATTGCCTTTGTTGCAATCAATAACAGCCCCTGCAGTATTAAGAAAAGGTCTTCCAAGAATAATAGACATACTATCGTCCTCGGGAATATCAAGAATAACAAAGTCCGTTAAAATAGTAACGTTTGCAACCACAACAGGCACATCCTCACAAATACCGACAGGTATAGCAGTTGATTTATCAGCCATTTCCAAAGATATTTCAGTAGGTGTCAACTTATTCAAGTCAAGTCTATGATATAAAGAGAGAGGCATAACACTAACACCGGCTCCGAGATCACATAAAGCAGTTTTAACATAGTTTCTTTTAATGGAGCATGGTATAGTAGGTACTCCTGGATCTCCAAGTTTCTTTGGTATTCCACCCTTAAAAGTATAATTATCAAGCATGGTGGAAATTTCAGCTTCTGGTATCTTTCTTTTATTTGTAACAATATCTTTCATGTACTTAGCATAAGGATTCATTTTGAGCATATCAATCAATCGCATACGCAAAAAGATAGGTCTAATCATTTCTGCAAAGCGCTCAAAATCCTCATCGTCCTTTTTCTTGGATGGTTTGGGAGGAAAAGGCATGGGTTTCCGAACCCAAGGTTCTCTTTCTTTACCATGTTTTCTAGCAACAAAATCTTTCTTATCATAACGTTGATTCTTTGATTGTGGGTTATCAAGATCAACAGCAGGTTCAATTTCTACACCATTATCATTACTAGGTTGAGCATCATCATGAACATCATCATTAACATTTTCATTAGGTTCACGTTCATTGCCAAATTGTGTTTCAGCATCAGACATAGAGATACCAATTGGATTCTCAGGTGGTTCAGCAATAGGTTCACTAGAAGTTTGCATAGTTCTATCATTTTTCTTTTTCTTCTTTTTAGAAGAACTAGGTGCATCCATATTATTTCTCTGAGAATCTTGCTCAATTCTCTTAGGGTGGCCTTCAGGATACAAAGGTTCCTGAGTCAGTAGCCACTTTAACAGCATGATCATTTTTCTTACTATTCATCTCATCGAGCAATTCTTTTTGAGCTTTAAGTACTTGTTCTACTTCAGTGGTAACCATAGAAGCATGTTTGCTAACAAGTTTAAGTACACCTCTAATATTAGCCATATAATCGCCCAAGTATTTAATCATATGAGAATCTTGTTTTAATTGTCTACCAAAATAAGCATTGAAGTCTTCTTGCTTAAACATAAAATTATCAAACTCATCCAAGCACTGACTAGCAATTTTAGTGGGATTTCAGCTTTATCATATCTATAGAGAGAATTTACCTTTACTACCTGTGTCGGGTTATCGGGGTTAGGAGGTTCTTCAATAAATAAAGGAATAACATCATATGTTTCTTTGACAGGCGGTAAATTAAGACCATGTATTTCTTCAATAGGAGGTAGATTCTTAACATCTTCAGCTTTAATACCTTTTTCTTTCATAAATTTCTTTCCCTCTTGCATATCTTCGGGAGTGAGAAATAGAATATCTCTCTTCTTCGAAGTTGGTTTAGGAATAGGCTCATTAATTGGAGCAGGAGCTGGCTCAGGATGTGCCCAATTATTTTCATTTGTCAACATATTGTTCAATAAGATTTCAGCTTCATCCGCTGTTCTTTCCTTGAAAAGAGAACCAGCACAACTATCCAGGTAATCTCTGGAAGCATCAGTTAGTCCATTATAAAAGATATCAAGTATTTCATTTTTCTTAAGAGGATGATCAGGCAAAGCATTAAGTAACTTGAGAAGCCTCCCCCAAGCTTGTGGGAGACTCTCTTCTTTAATTTGCACAAAGTTGTATATTTCCTTTAAAGCAACTTGTTTCTTATGAGCAGGGAAATATTTAGTAGAGAAGTAATAAATTATATCCTGGGGACTACGCACACAACCAGGATCAAGAGAATTAAACCATATCTTAGCATCACCCTTTAATGAGAACGAAAATATTTTGACGATATAAAAGTAGCGATATCTCACATCATTAGTGAACAGGGTGGCTATATCATTTAATTTAGTGAGATGTGCCATAACAGTTTCAGATTCATAGCCATGAAAAGGATCAGATTCAACCAAAGTAATTATATCAGGGTCAACAGAGAATTCATAATCCTTATCAGTAACACAGATAGGTGAAGTAGCAAAAGCAGGGTCAGGTTTCATCCTAGCATTTAGAGATTGCTTATTCCATTTAGCTAATAACCTTTTGAGTTCATATCTATCTTTGAAAGCTAAAATAGCTAAAGAAGCTTCTTGATCAAATAAATAACCCTTAGGAATAACAAGTGATTCTTCATCACCACTTTCATCATCATAATCAGATTTAATATTTTCAATCTCTCTAGCCCTAGCAAGTCGTTCCTCGAGAAAATCACCAGGTGGCACAGTAGTATCAAGCATAGAAGTAGTTTCATCATAAGTATCATGCATAGCAAAAGTGGCATCATCTATAACATGCGACATATCAGAACAAATAGCAGAAGCAGGTGTAGGTGTCGCAAATTTACTCATAACAGAAGGTGAATCAAATGCGGTGCTAGATGGTAGTTCCTTACCTCCCCTCGTAGTTGAGGGATAGATCTTGGTTTTTGGATCTCTCAAGTTCTTCAAGGTGTCCAGCAGATATAAATCCCAAGTGACTCAAAGAATAGAGCTATGCTCCCCGGCAACGGCGCCAGAAATTAGTCTTGATAACCCACAAGTATAGGGGATCGCAACAGCTTTCGAGGGTAGAGTATTCAACCCAAATTTATTGATTCGACACAAGGGGAGCCAAAGAATATTCTCTAGTATTAGCAGCTGAGTTGTCAATTCAACCACACCTCGAAACTTAGTATTTTCAGCAAAGTGTTTAGTGGTAAAGTAATATGATAGTAATGGTAACGGTAACAAAAGAGTAACGAAAGCAAAGTAATGTTTTTGGTATTTTGTAGTGATTGTAACAATAGCAACGGGAAAGTAAATAAGCGTAAACCAGTATATGGAAAGCTCATAGGCATCAGATCAATGATGGATAATTATGCTAGATGCTTAAGGTTTATTAAACACACAAGAAGAAAGCATAAAAAGGAAAATAAACTAGCATGAATGATACAATGAAAAAGTATGAGCACAGACAACTAGTAATGAGTGTGTGAACATAAATGTAATGTCAGTGAGAAATACGTACTCCCCCAAGCTTAGGCTTTTGGCCTAAGTTGGTCTATGGCCACGGCTGGCCTCGCAGATATCCAATGTTATAGTTGGGGTCGTACTGAGATGCAACAGCTGTTGCCTCATGAGCTGCCGCTTGGAGACGGGCCGTCTCCGTCCTCCTCTTATACTCGTCCACCTCCTCCCTGGTTATAACATGTCTCCCTTTTGCCTGAGAGTCAAAGAAAGCAGGAGCAGGGAGAGCGACGTGATAGGTGCGTCGTTTGTCAAAGATTAGTCGGTACTTGTTGGGGATATTACTACTGGACGTAAACCGGCCAGGAGTAGCCGAGTTAACTTTATGAAGATTAGAAGCCCATGAAGACATAAGAATGATGGCGCTTTGTGAAGGCCCAAGGCCCAAAGGCGAGTTAACACCTGTAGATGTAAACCGGCCTTGTTATGTAAACTTGTATTGTAAGTTAGAGGAATAGAGACCGAGCGGGACACCTTTATGATTCGGCCTCGGGACTCTGTAAACAGGTGGGCGTCAACCTGTGTATATAAAGGGACGACCCGGCCACGGTTTGAGGACAGGAAACAACAACTCGAGGGCCAGTCAAAGCGGATTTGCTCCCTGGTCACCGAAACCCTAGCAATACCAATCACAAACTAGACGTAGGCTTTTACCTTCATCGAAGGGGCTGAACTAGTATAAAATCCCCGTGTCCCCTTGTCCGTTTAACCCCTTTAAGCTAACCCGTAGTGATGGCTCCACGACTAAGTCCTTCCACAAGGACATCTGCCGTGACAAACCCACGACAGTTGGCGCCCACTGTGGGGCTATCGCACAATGGTTTCGAGTTCTTAAAGGGCAGCTTTGATGGACTCAAGGGATACGCTGTGGGCTAGATGACGAAGAGTCGTCATGGCAAGATCTACATCGACAATGTGGGATGGGGCCCCGAGGCTGATTCAATCGAATACGGGTAGTGGGTCCCCTTTGGAGGAATTAACGTCTTCATTGGCAAGATTGGCGAACCGGGCCCTGAGCCAGACACCTACACCGACATCATCGAGATGGCTCAGCGTGCAAGCCCGTCCCCGGTTCAGCCCATGACAAAGCATGTTTTCGTAGGTGTCATCCATGGAGCAGAGTATGAGGATGGACCGGCATCCGATGGAGAAACCGTTGTCTGTTCCGACGACGAGTCTTCTGGAGAAACCGAATCGCTCTATCAGTTGCAGGATGGCCGGATTAGCGGAGGTTCCAAGGGCAACAATATTCCGGACTCCCCTGATTTGCCAAACCAGGCCGCTATCTTCATGGCCGGTACACAATCAGTACCCCACTCATCAACTGCCGCAGCAATGCTGTCCGATTCAGCAACAGCCACGCCGGCGGGGGTGGGGAGCTTTGCGCCACCTCCGGCTCAAGTTCTGTCTGACTTGTTTGACGCTTTGGCAACATTGATGGCCGCGGAAGTGGACGCAGCAGCCCAGGATCAGCACAATGCGGAGATTGCAAAGGTGAAAGATCAGATAACTCAGGCTAAAGCAGACCTAGCGGCGGAGAACGCTAGGATGTCGACAGAACGGGCCGAGTTGGAAGCTCAGGCCTACCAGCTTAGGTTGGATCAGAATGCTTCAGAGGAAGTCATGAGAAGAAGATATCGATCACATCTCCCGCCGAGTTATGAGCCAAGAAATCTCTTCAATACGCCAGGAGCAGGAACGAGTAACCAGCCAATATTAAACAGGACGGAGGCGCCAGGAACAGGAGCGCCGGTTCAGCCGCGCACAACGGACCCGCTTTATCAGAACAACATTCTGCCACAGTATGTTCCAACACCTCCCGGGCATTACTCCAACCCGTTGGACAAAATTGTGGCCGCCGCTTCATGATTGGCAGCCCTCCCAACCGACGGCGAATCACCAGTTGCGATTGAGGCATGACAGGCCAGAGATCTCCTTTAAACAACTCTAAACCAGTAGCAGGCATATTCGCACAGTCGTGAGAGGATTCATTCCACCCCCCGTCCAAGCCGGAGCTACCGCAGGCACATTGAGGATGAACCGGCCATGTCAAGCAGTGCACGTCACCATAACTCGCCGCGAGGGCACAACCCGGCAGGGGGGAGGTGCTAATGCTCAGGATGTGGTGGATCATGGTCGCGCATGTCGAGAGGCCGAGTTAGCAGCTCTGCACGGAGCCCGTCAACCTACTCCGGTTCACCCTACCACTTCAGAAGAACCAGGTGTGGTATTCAGTTCCTTAGGAGTGCCATGTCTTACCCCCACTTTGTGTAATGTGAGACTGCCCAAGGATTTCAAAGGGCCTCGTAAGGTGCTTAATTACACTGCCGATCTGCAACCAGAGGCGTGGGTTGAAAGCTACGAGATGGCAATGGAGATGTTGGATGTGGATGAAGCAGTATGTGCTAAATACTTCACCATGATGTTGGAAGGAACAACTCGTACTTGGTTGAAGAGCTTACCAATTAACTTTGTCGGATCATGGGCCGAATTGAAGCACCGGTTTATCCAGAACTTCAAAGATACTTGTAAGCAACCCATGTCAATTGTGGATCTGGCTGCTTGTGTCCAAGAGGAGGGGATTCCACGACCCATTGGGTAAAGCGGGTCTCAGCTATTTTGCATTCATCGGATCGTATCAATGCAGATACCGCGGTACTAACGTTGGAGGGCAATTGCCATTTTCTGCCGCTCAAACAGAAGTTAGGAAGGCTTAAACGTCACTGCAATGATATGTCAATGCTTATGGCCGCTTTGGTTAAATACGCTGATTCAGATAATACCAAAGACCCTGACTCAGAGGAGGACAAACCGAGGAAAGGGAAAAAGAACGGCAACACCAAGGGTCAGCAACATAATCCGGCAGGCCGTGGGAACAATGGTAAGCGCAAGGCCGACAACAGTTTGGACTTTGTGGCTAAAACCAATGCTCAGGAGAATGGTCAGCCCCGTAAGGGCAAGCAGCCCCAGAGAGGCGGAGGTTCAAGCCCCAATTTGGAGCGCCTGTTAAACCAGCCCTGTCCAAAGCATGGATCAAAGGAGAAGCCAGCATCACATCTTTGGAAGGATTGTTATATCATGCGATATTTCAAGAACTCCAATATGTTTCAGTACGATAATGGTCCGCCCGGCGGTTCAGGAGGTGTTTTCCACGGGCAGGGTTACGGAGGCAGCAGCTCCGGTTGAGGATTTTAGGGCAATCAAACCGGATACAGCAATCAAGGGAATCAGGGCAACCAGGGAGGTTACAACCATCAGGGGAACCAGTAGCTGCAGCAGTCGGGTTATCACAGCAAACCTAAGCAGTTAAATAGTGGGCAGTATCATGTCTTCACCACTAGCTTGTGTAAGCGTGATCAGAAGCTTCACAAGAGGGCAGTAAACTCTGTTGAACCGGCGGTGCCTCAGTATTTGCGCTGGTCTGAGCAACCCATTTTGTGGAGTAGAGAGGATCACCCCCCCCCCCCGGTTGACAATCTGGGTCATCTGGCTTTAGTGGTGGCCCCGCAAGTTGGGGGATATAAGTTCACTAAGGTACTCATGGATGGGGGAAGTAGTATCAACATTCTATATTATGATACCTTCCGTCGTATGGGGTTGACAGATAAGAATCTTAAACCGTCAAACACCGTTTTTCATGGTTTGTTGCCCGATAAGTCTGCATATCCAGTGGGCAAGATAGCCTTAGAGGTGGCTTTTGGAGATGATCATGATTCAAGATCAGAAACATTGACTTTTGAGGTGGTGAAAATCAAAAGTCCATATCACGCTTTGTTTGGGCGACCGGCTTACGCTAAGTTCATGGCAAGGCCGTGTTATGTTTATCTACAGCTTAAAATGCCAGGTCATAAGGGGACCATCACAGTACACGGGAGCAGGAAGATCACTTTGGAATGTGAGGAAGGTGATGCGGCTTATGCTGAGTCGGTTTGTGCCATGGAGGAGTTGGAGTTTTCTAAATACCAAGTTGATCCGGCAGATATGACCTCTTTGAAAAAGCCAACTACGGAACACGATCTGGCATTGAAATTTAAATCGGCCACAGATACTAAGATGGTTGATTTTGTTCCTGGTGATTCATCCAAGCAGTTCAGCATCAGCGCTAACCTGGATCCTAAATAGGAAAGCGCGCTCATCGAGTTCATCCGTGAGAACCGGGACATCTTTGCATGGAAACCTTCTGACATGCCAGGTGTACCGAGGGAACTCGCTGAGCACACACTTAACATTGATCCAAAGTTTAAACTGGTCCGACAGTTTCTCCGCCGCTTCAATGAAGAAAGGCGCAAGGCTATTGGTGAAGCGGTAGCTCAGTTGTTGGCCGCATGGTTTATCATGGAGGTCTTTCACCCGGAGTGGTTGGCTAATCCGGTGCTGGTTCTCAAGAAAAACGTCACTTGGCATATGTGTATAGATTACATGGACTTGAACAAGGCTTGCCCTGCAGACCCCTTTGCCCTCCCTCGTATCGATCAGATCATCAATGCTACGGCGGGCTGTGACCGTTTGTGTTTTCTGGATGCTTATTCTGGTTATCATCAAATCAAAATGGCAGTTAAGGACCAGGAGAAGACAACTTTCATCACTCCCTTTGGAGCCTTCTGCTATGTCTCCATGCCCTTTGGGCTTAAAAGTGCCCAGGCGACTTATCAACGCTGTGTTCAGAATTGTATTCATAAGCAAATTGGGCGTAATGTTCATGCATATCTGGATGATATTGTGATAAAATCCAGGAAGGAGGAAACATTGATAGATGATTTGAGAGAAACCTTTGACAACCTCCGGGTTTACAAGATGATGTTCAATCCGGAAAAGTGTGTCTTTGGTGTTCCGGCAGGCAAACTCTTGGGTTTTCTGGTGTCAAACAGAGGCATTGAGGCTAATCCAGAAAAGATCTCAGCAATTACATCTTTGGCTAAACCAGCGTGTATCAATGACGTTCAACGTTTGGTCGGCCGGATTGCGGCTTTGAGCTAGTTTATCAGTCGTCTTGGGGAGAAGGCTATCCCTCTATATCAGATGCTAAAGAAAACAAAAGATTTTGTCTGGAGTGAGGCGGCTGATAAAGCATTTGAGGATCTGAAGAGGCAGTTAGTTGAACCGCCTGTGCTTGCAGCCCCAATCAATAAAGAGATGTTATTGCTATATGTGGCTGCTAATGCCTGAGCTGTTAGCGTGGCTATTGTGGTGGAGCGCAAGAAAGCTGGAAAGGAATATCCGGTTCAACGGTCGGTTTATTATATCAGTGAGGTGCTCATTGAATCAAAGTAGAGGTATCCACATTGGCAGAAGCTGGTGTATGGAGTGTTTATGGCAAGCTGGAAGCTCAAACATTATTTTCAGGGTCATCCTATCACAGTGGTCAGTTCAGCCCCTCTGGGAGATATCATTCAAAACAGAGAAGCAACTGGCCAGATTGCTAAGTGGGCTATTGAGCTTGGACCTCACGGACTCAAATACACACCTCGCACAGCCATTAAATCCCAAGCACTTGTGGAATTCATCAATGATGGACAAAGTTGCAGGCACCAGAGGAAAAGCCAGATAACACGTATTGGACTATTCATTTTGATGGATCCAGACAGTTGGAGGGCTCGGGGGCTGGAGTCATACTAACTTCCCCACGAGGTGACAAGTTTTGTTATGTCATCCGTTTAATGTTCACTTGTACTAACAATGCAGCTGAGTATGAGGCCTTACTCCATGGTCTTCGGATGGCTAAGGAGATGAACTTAAGCCGGGTTAAGTGCTTTGGGGATTTAGATCTGGTGTCTCAACAGGTGTCTGGCACTTGGGATTCTAAAGACCCACTCATGGCTGCATATCGACGAGAGGTGGACACAGTGGCTGGTCACTTCAAGGGTTATCAGGTGGACCATATAGACCGGTGAAAGAACGAAGCGGAGGATGCTTTAAGCCGCCTTGGTTCTCAACGTAAACCGGTCCCACCAAATGTCTTTCTTGACGTGCTGCATAATCCGTCGGTCAAGGTACCAACAGAGGAGGAGTTGGCTATTCCTGATCCGGAGGCTCAATTGGTGGCAGCTTTGCATGTCATACCGGATTGGACAATCTCATACCTGGCTTACATGAACTGGGGCGAGTTACCGGAGGATGAAACCTCGGCCCGGCGGACAATTTGGCATTCCAAGTCAATGACCATACTCAATGGGGAGTTACATCGTTACAGTATTTCAGGGGCAATTCAGTGTTGTGTCTCTCCTCAAGAGGGTTGTGAGATTTTGCGAGAAATCCATGAAGGGGATTATGGTCACCACGCCGGTTCAAAGTCTTTGGTTGCTAAAGCTTTTCGCCATGGTATTTACTGGTTAACAGCTCACACTGATGCGGAGGATTTAGTCAAAAGATGTGACGGTTGTCAAAAATTCGCATGTCGTGCTCATATTCCGGCTCAGGAGTTGAGGATGATTCCAATAACTTGGCCGTTTGCGACTTGGGGGCTTGATATGGTTGGACCCTTCAAGTGATCCAAGGACAAAAGGACCCACTTATTAGTGGCAGTTGACAAATTCACCAAATGGGTGGAAGCAGAGCCAGTCAGTAAGTGTGATGCAGCCACGGCAGTTCAGTTCATCAAAAAGGTGATATTCCGGTTTGGCTTTCCACACAGTATTCTAACTGATAATGGTACTAATCTGTCAAAGGGAGAGATGGGAGAATTTTGCCAACGTGAGCACATTAGGCTTGATATAGCATCGGTGGCTCACCCCCAATCTAATGGTCAAGCGGAGAGGGCAAATCAAGAAATTTTGCGAGGTATTAAACCCCGGCTTATGGTTCCTTTGAAGAGGACATCGGGTTGTTGGGTTGAGGAGTTACCTTCTGTGTTATGGAGCATCAACACCACACCCAACAGATCTACGGGTTACACACCTTTCTTCATGGTTTATGGAGCGGAGGCAGTTCTTCCTAGTGACATCTGTCACGACTCGCCTCGTGTGACAGCTTATGTTGAAGTTGATAATGAGAAGGCACGTCAGGATTCTCTGGACCTGTTAGATGAGGAGCGTGATCTTGCAGCAGCACGTTCGGCGATTTATCAACAAGATCTCCGACGTTATCACAGCCGCCGGGTTAAAACCAGAACTTTTCAAGAGGGCGATCTGGTGCTCCGGCTCATCCAGGATCAGACTGATATGCACAAGTTATCCCCACCTTGGGAAGGACCTTTTGTGGTCAGCAAGAATCTGCACAACAGATCATACTACCTCATTGATGTTCGAGAGCACAAAGACTCACGTAAATCGGAGGAGGAGACCAAGCTGCCGTGGAATATAGCTCTTCTTCGGCCTTACTATACTTGAGCCACAGGCTCTTCATATGTACATATTTATGACAATGTATATATTATATAATAAACCGGAGCCTCGAATAAAGCGGGGTCTCTGTTCTTTTTACATCATGTGTGTGCTTACAAGAGTTTCTACTGACAAAGCGGAGTTTTGTTAAACCGGTCCCTGCAGCCGCACGGATATAAAGATAATCACTAGGGGGTTTGGTCATATCTGAACCATAGCTACACCTCTTGATCAGTTTAACACCACAAAGGGATATCACTAGGGGGCTTGGTTGTTATCACACCATAGCTACACCTCTCGATAGGCGTTAAGCCAAAAGGAAATTATGTGGAGCCAAAGAGAGTTTGTTGCATTAAGCACAACTCAAACATAGGTAACCACCGAGCACAGCTCACATATTACCTGGGGGCTCTTTGCTTCTCAAAGAACAATGAGTTTTGAACCCTTGTAATAGGCTATCAAGCCATGGCTTGGAAGCCTGGTGTATTCACCTAAAAACCCGGGTTAACCTGCCTTCATCAAGTAAGACACTCCTGTCCAGGTAATCCTGGTATGACCTGCCGAACGTTTGACAAGTCAATCTTATACAGACCCTGAACATCTCAAAGTTAAAATGACGATTGGTTAATTGGAGGCCCATCTTAAAAGGCTTTGTTAAATGGTTTAACTCAGTGGCCTGGCAGCCCATGAAAAGCCTCGATTTGGAGCCTGGTAGCTCGTAAAAAGCCTTGCATGTTCTTTTTAAAGTTCTATTTGCCAAGTTTTTCCCCTTTGTTGAGGTTCATAATATCTTCTAACAAACCGGCGTCCTTGACCCGACTTGGCTTTCAACTACAAGTTGTCAGTTTTTGATCAGCTATAATCCGGCATTCATTAACCTAGTCTAGTTTTGACTAACAAGTCGCCAGCGTTATAAGGAAAACCCGGTGTTTATTATATCCCGGTACGATTTATTATCATAATCCGGCAAATTAAGGACGGAGTCATCAATGCTCCAGATTGGTGTTTACACCTTTACCATACAAGCAGTTGGTCAGCCAACGAGGTATGTTGCAGATATTATTTTTTATATGCAAACTTTGATTATCCATCTAAGTATTGTATATTTGTGGGCATCATGACCCGTCCAGTGGTAAACCACTAGGATACTTTCAAGTTCTTGTATCCAGGAACACAACTCATCATGGGCTATGCATAAATAGATCCCAAATAGTGGAGCAAGTTTTCACAATATCAAAGCACCACAAAACATGCTTGATGGCATGACAGATAAAGGAGTTTTTGCTATCCTATTACAAGAAGCTTCAAAACGGCTCCAGTTGAATAATTGTCTTTAAGAATTGGGACACGATAGCTGGAAAACCAGCTGCCGGTTTAAGATGCTTCGTCTGGATGGTTTGATGGTTGAGGGTCATTTGGTGCAATCACTTCTTCTTCATCCCTCCCCAGACGTTGGAAATCAACCGTTGACCAATCGATTCCGGTTAAAGCTTGAAACATGGCTTCTTCATGGATAAGACTGGAGGGGTTAATGTCAGGAGCGTAAGTATGCTTACGGATATATTGGAGGCACAAGTTCTTCGACTTCATGGATTTCGGCAGGTTGTCTCTTCCCTTCAGTGTCGTAAGCCGGCTGGAAATGAGATAAGTCTATATCTTCTACCAGTTTGCTGGCTATTGGCCGCATCTCCTTTGTCAGCCTTCGGAGATCATCATTGTCGAAGTTTGAACCGTCCTCCTTCACACCTGGATATCCTTTTATAATGTCATCCTCTTCAAGGTCCGGAATCCATGCCTTGGCCCAGATTAGCGCGGTTAATGCTCCTGCTCTTGCGGCTGCCTTCTTCAGTTCGGTAATCCAGGCTGGTAACATGGCCAGCTTCTCAAGAGTTTCTTTTATCAGTGATGGCGCCGGTTTATTGTAAGCCGCAATGCAAATTGCACGCTGGGATCCAGAGTACAGTTGTTCAATCAGGTTATAAGCCGCTTTAAGCTTCATCCACATATCCGTGCCCAGATGAGTAATACGAGTGCTTGTCATGGTTTAAAATCAGCAAACTGGTAAATGATAAGATCTCATGAATTGGACAAACTGCATAAGGAGGTACTTACCAAAAATAGCGGACGTCATGGCGTTGATTTGCCGCTTCAAACATGTTAGTTCATCTACAACTGGCTTCAGGGCTGCTTCGGCATCCTCAGCTCTTTTGGTTAAACTGGCCTTCTCGGTTTACCAGTCAGCACGTTCTTTGTTAAAAGACTCCTTTAGCTTTTCCATAGATGTCAGGGCTTTGGTCAGCTCCTCCTTGGCTTTCACAGCCTCTGCTTGTTGGGACTTCACGTTCTCTTGCAAATCAGCGGTTCGGGCATCTCTATTGCTTAGCTTGGCTTGTAACAGCGAAGATATGTCAACAATAGGATATGTATTTTCTAAGTACAAAGCGTATAACAAGTTATGCACTTCGTACTTGGGGGCTAATGCCTATTTGCTCTGATTCACTACATCTTTTATAAGTCTCCAGAACAATGCAAGCATTATCCTTGACACTTGGGGGCTAATGTACATCTGTTCAAAACAGACGCATGGATTAAAGACCTGGATTACCTTGTAAAGCTAAACCAGCCTTTGGGGGCTACACTGAGGAAAGCTATATAATTACATTGGTAAAGTATCGGTTTTGGTTTTCACTAAAGACCTGACATTTTGAGGGTCAGCAAGAGAGGATTAACGTATTACAAAGACCCGGTTTAAGATTAACATCATAAAACGGCCCTTGGGGGCTACTTGGGCTAGCGTTTCAACTTTGGAATCAAGAAATAAAGGGAGATGAAAATACCTCATAGCGTTCCTTCATCAAGTTCACCAAAACGGCTTCATAGTCACGGTTTGAGTGCAGACGGTTTAAGAAACCGGAGTGAAGTTCTTCAGCACTGAGATGGGCATAGCTTGATAAGTCAGTGCTCCATTTACCCTTTTCCCTAGCAGCACGCTCTTCTTTGGCACTATGTTAGGCCAAGATTATGGGATGGCCAGGAGAGCTGTGGCCCATGCCAGTAATGATAACATCATCTCCTTGGCCTTCAGTAGTTTTTGCGGGTGATGACGGAGTATCAGTACCTCTCACCGGACTAGCCCGATTTGGAGCTGCCGGTTCAGTGTCAGGCACAGCAGGATCAGCTTCTGGTTGTTCATCAATATTCCGGTCTTGAAGGGGCGGTTCATCAAAGGTAGCTTCAGGATGAGGACCCTCCGGCTCATGAGTTTGGTCCGGTTCACCTATTTGCTCTTCTTCAAAAACCGCCTGGTCTTCTGACGGATTGTTGACCCGAGCTTTCTTGCTAGGTCTGGCTTTGGCTCTGCAAACAAAATTACAAGAGGTGTAGCATCTTATTCAAGATTTGCAACGCATTTGAAGAAAGGGTTTGAATACTTACCCAGCTACAGTTTTAAGAGGAGGGAGTTGGGTTGTTGTTGACTCGCCAGAAGATGAGGGAGGTGTCACCTGATAATTTGAAGCGGGCGGATTAAGAGGTTGTCTGAAATAACCTTCCTTGGGATAAGAATTGTCAGAAGTGGGAGAGACCTCAGACCGGCGCTTCTGAACCGGGGTATCAGGTAAACCGGCCGAAGTGACCTATTGGCCACTATGCCGGGTTGTCCGGCGCGCTTCATGCTGCTGCGTCTTCAAAAAAAATGTTGGATCCAAGAACGCAAGAGGATGAGAAAAGCTTACTTTCCGGACTGCTTGACGGGTTTTTTGTGTTGGCATAGAGTCTAAACCGGAGGAAAGGGTAATTACCTCTGCATCACTATCCTGGCTGCCTTCTACGTCCTCCTGATAAAGATCATTGTTAATGAGGTGCATGAAAAGGGAGCCAAGTGAGTCAAGTTCTACCTCAACTTCTGGATCATCTGCATCTTCATCAAGTTCCATGCTGATCCGGTAAGCCGTTTTCCGCTTTGTGGTACGCTTGACATCTTTGGTTTTGGGACGGGATGGCTTTGCCGCTTTATCTGTGGATTTCCGCTTCCAGAAGGGATCATCACCCTGTTCATACGCAAACAGAGGAAAGTCACAAGATTGAACAATTTAAAAGATATCAAAGATAAAAAGGAAGCATAGTGCTTACAGCAGGCGGTTTATTTTGAGTATAGAAGGGGTTCAAGCCGGTTTGGCGACAGACTGATTCCGATTCATTCAAAATTTTCTTAACGCCTTCAGTGACCTCTTCATCAGTTATCTGAATGTTGATATGGCGTTGGGGGTCTTCAACATCACCGGTATACTCACACATTAAACCGGGGCGGCGGCTTAGTGGCAAGACACTCCAAGATATCCAGCAACGCACAAAATCAACGCCTGATAAACCGTTGGCCATAAAGGCCCGGAGCTTGGCGAGTTGAGGGGCATATTTGGCCCGTTCTGCAGAACTTAAACATTGCGGCATTGGATGAGTATTGGAAAGCCGGTGATCACGATAGCCTGGAGGAGGATTCTCATCTTCAGGAGAGGTATCTCTGCAGTAGAACCAAGTCAGGTTCCATTCCTTAGGGTGACTGTGCAGTTTGGCATGAGGGAATTCAACTTCCTTCCTCTTTTGAATAGAGACACCACCAAGTTCAGTATTGGGACCATTTACAAACTCTGTACGCCGGTTCAGATGAAAAAAGTCCCAGAACAGCTCAGCAGTGGGTTCTTCTTGTAAGTATAATTCACAGAAGACTTGGAAGTTGCATAGATTGGACACCGAGATGGGTCTGATATCTTGAGGATGGAGTTGGAAACTGGCAAGAACATCCCGGAAAAACTTCGACCCAGGCGGTTTGAAACCACGGCCTATGTGGTCGACAAAGACCACTACCTCACCCTGCCTCAGGGTAGGAGGATTATCTGTTCCTGGAACTTGCCACCGAATTTTCGTTTTCTTCGGCAAGGTGCCGATACTGACCATTCTTTTCAATTGTTCTTCGGTGATCCGGGAAGGAGCCCAGTTGCAAGCGGCAAACTGTTTGGCCATTGTGAAAAGAAAAGCTAAAAAAGAAATGCCGGTTTACGAATCATTCATGGTGGTGCGCAAGATGCAATGGAATAAACATATACAGATGTGTGAAATTGCGTAAACCGGAGACTGATACAATAATGAATGACAAGACAATATCAGAACAAAGGTATGCACATGCTGTTAAACCAGAGTATAACAATGGAGGTAAAAAGGGTTCGCCGGTTCACCAAGGGACTAATGGTATGTGTTAGGTTGCTTTTACAAAGGTAAACCGCCTATGTGGTAAAGAGGATGCAGATCTAAGGTTAGAATGACTAAGTAAAGTAAAACAGGTTCCACAATGGGACATGGGAATTTTGGATCTACCAAAAGACAGGAAAGCAAAAATATTTTTGACCTAAAAGGGTTGGACCCAAAGCAGGTTGTAAAGGTTCAGATCAGTCTTTCGCGTACAAAAGGTTTCTTGTGGTAGCGGAAGGTAAACTATTACACGGAATATATCAAGATTGAGATTTTCTATCCATAGACTAAGGAGGAACAGGGAAGAGCAGCACCGGAGCTCTGATGAACTTCGATGAACTGCGAAGAACGAAGAAACCCTAGACAGATCTACAAAGGGGGAAAGACTTATGGTGACTAATTGAAGCAACAGAGGAACACCGCGTGTCTCTCTTAACGGTCAGGTTGATGCAGCGGCCTTTGTCGAAGCAGAGGGGAAGCTCGGTGACGACAGCGGCGCTCAGGGGCAGAGACATCGCGAGGAGGAAGAAGAAGTGAAGGAGACGAAGGGGAAAAAGGAGAAGGACCTATGGTCCTATTTATAAGGCGAAGCGATAAAGCGACAAGTGCGGGAATCGAGGAGCTCAAAATGGATAATTAATAATGATGTCGCCTCGATGATTGGATATGCATTAATGAAGGTAATCTTCGGCTTCAACGAATAGATGACGTCAGGGCAGTTTGTTATGATCCTAGAGCAAGGTTGGAAAAAGCGGTAGGCGTAAGCGAGGCGATTGGCCTTCGCCTAGTGCCTAGGCGGTGCCTAAGCATCCTAGGCGCGGCCTAGGCGGTAGTGTATTCGTGATTATTATATGGGTGTTGATATTAGTTTAGGCCATATAAATAAGTTAATTACCATCTACTGCCATTGGAATATAACCCGTTTGGCATATCAGTGCGGTATGTGGCATGATTTATTGCTTGGGTAGGGAATTCCTTGCTTGCCCTGCCTAGACATCCATTTATGCCCTAGGCGAGGCGTTTGGCCATTGCCTAGTGCCTAGGCGTGCCTAAGCGCCTCCTAGGCACTGCCTTTTCCAACAGAGTCCTAGAGCATGACGTCACGGCGGTTTACAAGATCAAGGTGAAGATGCAAAGGAGGAGTTTTTCTAAGTGTTGAAGATTGATATGAACTAGTTCAAACCAATCTAGGGCCTAATGTTGGGGATATTACTACTGGACGTAAACCATCCAGGAGTAGCCGGGTTAACTTTATGAAGATTAGAAGCCCATGAAGACATAAGAATGATGGCGCTTTGTGAAGGCCCAAGGCCCAAAGGCGAGTTAACACCTGTAGATGTAAACCGACCTTGTTATGTAAACTTGTATTGTAAGTTAGAGGAATAGAGACCGAGCCGGACACCTTTATGATCCATCCTTGGGACTCTGTAAACCGGCGGGCGTCAACCTGTGTATATAAAGGGACGACCCGACCACGGTTTGAGGACAGGAAACAACAACTCGAGGGCCAGTCAAAGCAGATTCGCTCCCTGGTCACCGAAACCCTAGCAATACCAATCACAAACTAGACATAGGCTTTTACCTTCATCAAAGGGGTCGAACTAGTATAAACTCCCCGTGTCCCCTTATCCAGTTTAACCCCTTTAAGCTAACCCGTAGCGATGGCTCCACGACTAAGTCCTTTCACAAGGACATCTGTCGTGACAAACCCACGACAATACTAGAGGAACTAATCGTTCCTCTCAACAAACTGATGAAGAACCATAGCCTCATAATCTAAATAAACAGGAGGCAACTCAATATCATACCCACGTATGGGTATATCAAGAAAATTAGCTAGACGGGTTGAATAAATTCCACCAAAGAAATCTCCATGAATACGATTATTATGCAACCTACGTGCAACAATGGCTCCCAAGTTATATTGTCTATCTCCTAATACAACACTCTTGAGAACACTAAGATCTGGAACGCACATGTGACAAGCCTCATCTTTACCATTTATGCATCTACCTATGAAGAGAGGAAAATAATGTATAGCAGGAAAATGAATGCTCCCTATGGTAGCTTGTGTTATATCTCTAGATTCCCCCACAGTTACACTAGCAAGAAAATCTCTAAACTCAGATTTGCAAGGCTCACTAGTGCTGCCCCATTGTGGAAGTTTGCAAGCAGTATTAAAATCCTCTAAGTCCAGAGTAATGAAAAAACAGGTAAACGAGCAGGTTAGATCTCCTCACATTGAGAAGCTTTTTTTCGCCGCCCTTGGATCTTGCAGCCCCGCGTGTGGGGTCATGCACATCACCCTGTCAGGCTTGCGACAGCACTACGCGATGGCGACAACATGAATAACAGCGACGGCGGCTTGCAGTTTAGTGGCAACGGCATCTTGCATCTCAGCGATCAAGACTTGCCGCACTTGTGACGCTGACGACGGCAACATGCATAGCACGACTGTGACGACTACACCATACAATACGTATGTCAGGGTTAGCAACGCACGGAGCAAACGAACCACGGTCACAAAGAGCTTCCATCAAGAGAGTCGCCGAGGTCGATAGATTCATCTGAAGCCGGCAGAAGCAACGTTCGCTTACATACGCATATAAGGCTACAAACCCATGTGAAAGCAAGCTTTGGTTTCGCGTGTACGTATGTAGGATCGAAAGTATGTCTAGAGGGGGGTGATTAGACTACTTGACCAAATAAAAACTTAACCTTTTCCCAATTTTAGTTCTTGTCAGATTTTAGCTATTTTAGGACAAGTCAAGCAATCATCACACAATTCAAGCAAGCATGCAAAGAGTATATTGGCAGCGGAAAGTAAAGCATGCAAATTGCAAGAATGTAAAGGGAAGGGTTTGGAGAATTCAAACGCAATTGGAGACATGGATGTTTTTCCCGTGGTTCGGATAGGTGGTGCTATCCTACATCCACGTTGATGGAGACTTCAACCCATGAAGGGTAACGGTTGCGCGAGTCCACGGAGGGCTCCACCCACGAAGGGTCCACGAAGAAGCAACCATGTCTATCCCACCATGGCCATCGCCCACGAAGGACTTGCCTCACTAGCGGTAGATCTTCACGAAGTAGGCGATCTCCTTGCCCTTACAAACTCCTTGGTTCAACTCCACAATCTTGTCGGAGGCTCCCAAGTGACACCTAGCCAATCTAGGAGACACCACTCTCCAAGAAGTAACAAATGGTGTGTTGATGATGAACTCCTTGCTCTTGTGCTTCAAATGATAGTCTCCCCAACACTCAATTCTCTCTCACAGGATTTGGATTTGGTGGAAAGAAGATTTGAGTGGAAAGCAACTTGGGGAAGGCTAGAGATCAAGATTCATATGGTAGGAATGGAATATCTTGGCCTCAACACATGAGTAGGTGGTTCTCTCTCAGAACATATGAGTTGGAAGTGTAGATGTGTTCTGATGGCTCTCTCCATGAGTGAAGAGGAGGTGGAGGGGTATATATAGCCTGCACACTAAATCCAACCGTTACACACAATTTACCAATCTCGGTGGGACCGAATCAACAAACTCGGTCGGACCGAAATTGTAAACCTAGTGACCGTTAGAGATTTTCGGTGGGACTGACATGCAACTCGGTAGGACCGATATGTTTAGGGTTAGGGCATAACGTAATCTCGGTGAGACCAATTACACAAACTCGGTGAGACCGATTTGGTAATAACCTAACCAGAGGGTTGGTCAGGCAAACTCGGTGGGACCGATTCGCTCTTCTTGGTGAGACCGAAATGTTACGAAAAGGAAACAGTGAGTTTACATTGCAATCTCGGTGGGACCGATCCACTCTTTCGGTGAGACCGAAAAGTTACGAAAAGGAAACAGAGAAATTGCAATCCCATCTCGGTGAGACCGAGATCCCTATCGGTAGAACCGATTTGCTTAGGGTTTGGCAGTGGCTATGACAAGTGAAACTCAATGGCGCCGGGTTGAAAGAATCGGTAGGGCCGAGTTTGGCTTTGGGTTTAGGTCAAATGTGGATATGGGAAAGTAGGTGAGGATTTTGGAGCATATCATTAAGCACATGAAGCAAGAGGCTCATTAAGCGACACCTCATCCCTCCTTGATAGTATTGGCTTTTCCTATGGACTCAATGTGATCTTGGACCACTAAAATGTAAAATGAAGAGTCTTGAGCATATGAGCTAGAGCCAATCCTTTGTCCTTAGCATTTTGAGGGTTCCACTTTCACCATCCATGCCATGCCAATCATTGAGCTTTCCTGAAATGATCATCTTGGAATAGCATTAGCTCAATGAGCTATATGTTGTTATGAATTACCAAAACCACCTAGGCATAGTTGCACTTTCAATGTATGTTTGCCGCGAGACGAGCATGTACAGCAAGAATCAATTAAGCTGCTTGGTTGTGTGCTTGCGTTGCTAGCTTTGTACGTGCGTGTATAACTCCTATGGTGATTTGATCTGGAGTTCAAAAACCAACAACAAGGCACGAACGTTTCATCTTCCTTTTTTTTATTTGTCTCCTGCTTTCTTTCCATGTATTCCAGTTTCTTTACTCAAATGAAGAGAGAAACAGATCCGATCGAGATAGAGACACCATGGGGTAGCGCTTGTGCAGAGAGGTTGGCCCGTCAGCTTAGGCGGACGAGCCACCAGAAGCTTGCGTTGAGAAGCGGAAAAGGCTTGAGGAGGTGATCAACGACATGGGGGCGGGGGCCCTGAGCGGCTTAGTAATTATTGGCCATGAGCTCTGGTCATGCCGATGGCGCAACATCTTGAGATGGTGGACAAGATCCACGTCATTGCATGGTCACGGCCTCTCGACAAGCTGCTGCTTGTGAAGCGGCTGAAGCAGACGTTACCGGGGATGGCTCGCTGCAAGAGAAGCTCAACATATTTTGTGACCACAACAGAATACCCACACTTCATCTACCTTGCAAGAAGCAGCAGAAGATTGACTTCGAGTGACCGCCTGAGATTAATTAACGTTATCCTTGTGCATGGTGGAGAAGCAGCTTGTGCTTCCCTATGGTCTCCTCCATGGCTGCTCAGATTCCTATCATGGAGATTGTAGGGTCACCTACATTGACCAGCATCCTCAGCTTTGCTCTAATCACTACCGTACCCTCCTTTCCCCATGATCACTTGAGCTACCCCCTTAGAAATATTTGTTTGATTATTGTCAAGCATGAACCACCACATGGGAGCAATGATAAATGACCTCCACGACATCACGAGATTAGCTCAGTAGGGATCAAGCTATCAGTTTTAGTAGCCACATTTGTTATGCCAAAATTGCCTTATCTTTGTGTCCACATTCCCATGATATGACATACTATATGTCTCTTGGTCTTTCTCAATGTAAGCATATCACTACTCTTTATAGATCAAACACAATGAAATAATCATTGTAGATATTTATAATTACTGAATGATGGTCCTACGAATTACTTCATATTTGTGGCCTAATTTTAGTTGCTATTCAGTTTCCAGGCATTCTGAATGTTAGTACGGACCCAAATTAGTAATAAACTCGTTTTGTTAGGCAAGCGATGTGACAAGTATGTTTCCCCACAAGTTTGCATGAATCAACATACATATCTGGACTAAACTATTACCCTTATATTCTTTTTTGTTATTTGCTCAGTGAATACATACATACATGCATGCTAATATAATTATTTGTTTATGGTATCGGTTCAAATTCAACTATACCATTTACAATGTTCAAATATATTTTGAGTTTGGTATATGCAAAAATGTTTACAACTTATTAACGTGTAAGTGATAATTGATAAACATAGTTATGTGTAGATTCATCCATCTCAACTATGCAATTATGCATGACTAGAATTTGTTTTTTTATTTCCAAGCATTTTTGTCAACACTGATCATATTTTATCTCAGATGTGATATATTAATGTTTTTGGAGATATTTATAGACATATTCATATGTTTCATATACTTCTAATTCCTGGGAACACAAAACAAATCCTAAAATAAAAGTTATTTTTTGTATTTCAAATTACTACCACTGACCTCTCTTTTACACTATTAAAGCATTGAGCATGAGTGATTCTATCATAAAAAAATACTCGATCTCAAGGATAACGTTTAATCTCCCGTTGCAATGCACGGGCCCTTTTGCTAGTAACTTCAAAATAAAAGTGAACCAAACTCAACAAAATTGATAGCAACTACTCCTACAAGTGCCTAGAGACAATATCATGCATCAAAACTACTTCTGACCACATAAATTTGACATGCAAGCTCAAGAACAGGGTCACCTAAGCAGAAAAAACATGCAATGAATAAATCACTAGAACAAAAACTAATTGGACAATTGGAGGAGTCACATACCAAGGAACAATCCCCCAAAGCAGTTTTTTGAATGGAGCTTTGAGCAAGGAGATCGAAAATGGCAGCAAAATGAGCTTGGACTTGGGTCTGACCTGGTTGGTGATTTTTGTGGGAGGAAGAAGGAGTGTGTGGTAGCTGGAATAAGTGGAGGGGAGCCACCGTGGGCCCACGAGGCAGGGGGCGCGCCCAGGGGGGTGGGCGCACCCTCCACCCTCGTGGCTAGGTGCTTGCTCCCCCTGCTGTGTTCTCAGTGCCAGATATTCTCAAATATTCTAGAAAAAGATCATATTTAATTTTTAGGGCATTTGAGAACTTTTATTTTTGGGGCATTTTTTATTGCATTGATAATTCAGAAAATAGACAGAAAAACGCTATTTTGCTTTATTTAAATAACAGAAAGTAAAAAGAGGGTACAAAGAGTTGTGTTTTCTAACTTCATCCATCTCATGCTCATCAAAAGGAATCCACTAACAAGGTTGATCAGGTCTTGTTAACAAACTCATTCCGAGTAACATGGAACCGAAGAATTTTTGAATAACACTAGGTTACCTCAATGGGGATATGCACATCCCCAACAATAAGAACATCATATTTCTTCTTGACAGTAGGAAGAGGAAATTCAAAACCTCCAAAAATAATTGATGGAATTTTTCCAATAGAGTTTATACTATGAACCTGAGGTTGTTTCCTCGGAAAGTGTACCGTATGCTCATTGCCATTAACATGAAAAGTGACATTGCCTTTGGTGCAATCAATAATAGCCCCTCCAATATTCAAAAAGGGTCTTCAAGAATAATAGACATACTATCGTCCTCGGGAATATCAAGAATAACAAAGTCCGTTAAAATAGTAACATTTGCAACCACAACAGGCACAACCTCACAAATACCGACAGGTATAGCAGTTGATTTATCAGCCATTTGCAAAGATATTTCAGTAGGTGTCAATTTATTCAAATCAAGTCTACGATATAAAGAGAGAGGCATAACACTAACACCGGCTCCAAGATCACATAAAGCAGTTTTAACATAGTTTCTTTTAATGGAGCATGGTATAGTTGGTACTCCTGGATCTCCAAGTTTCTTTGGTATTCCACCCTTAAAAGTACAATTAGCAAGCATGGTGGAAATTTCAGCTTCCGGTATCTTTCTTTTATTAGTAACAATTTCTTTCATATACTTAGCATAAGGATTCATTTTGAGCATATCAGTTAATCGCATATGCAAGAAGATAGGTCTAATCATTTCAGCAAAGCGCTCAAAATCCTCATCGTCCTTTTTCTTGGATGGTTTAGGGGGAAAAGGCATGGGTTTCTGAACCCATGGTTCTCTTTCTTTACCGTGCTTCCTAGCAACAAAGTCTCTCTTATCCTAACATCGATTCTTTGATTGTGGGTTATCAAGATCAACAGCAGGTTCAACCTCTACTTCATTGTCATTACTAGGATGAGCATCAACACGAACATCATTATTAATATTATCACTAGGTTCATGTTCATTACCAGATTGGGTTTCAGCATCAGAAATAGAAATATCGTTGGGATTCTCAGGTGTGTCTAAAACAGGTTCACTAGAAGCATGCAAAGTCCTATCATTTTTCTTTTTCTTCTTATTAGAAGGACTAGGTGCATCTACATTATTTCTCTAAGAATCCTGCTCAATTCTCTTAGGATGGCCTTCAGGATACAAAGGTTCCTCAGTCATTTTACCACCTCTAGTCCTAACTCTAACAACATTTTCATTTTTCTTACTATTTAATTCATTGAGAAAATCATTCTGAGCTTTAAGTACTTGTTCTACTTGAGTGGTAACCATAGAAGCATGTTTACTAATAAGTTTTAGTTCACCTTTAACATTAGCCATATAATCACTTAGGTATTCAATCATGTAAGCATCATGTTTCAATTGTCTACCAACATAAGCATTAAAATCTTCTTGCTTAACCATAAAGTTATCAAACTCATCTAAGCATTGGCTAGCAAACTTAGTAGGAGGGATTTCAGCTTTATCATATATATATATAGAGAGAGAGAATTTACCTTTACTACCTATGTCGGGTTATCAAGACCATGTACTTCTTCAACATGCGGTAAATTAAGACCATGTATTTCTTCAATAGGAGGTAAATTCTTAACATCTTCAGCTTTAATACCTTTTTCTTTCATAGATTTCTTTACCTCTTGCATATCTTCAGGACCGAGAAATAGAATACCCCTTTTCTTCGGAGTTGGTTCAGGAATTGGATCAGGGATTGGATCAGGAGGTGTCCAATTATTTTCATTAGTCAACATATTATTCAATAGAATTTCAGCTTCATCTGGTGTTCTTTCCCTGAAAACACAACCAGCACAACTATCCAGGTGGTCTCTGGAAGCATCGGTTAGTCCATTATAAAAGATATCAAGTATTTCATTTTTCTTAAGAGGATGATCAGGCAAAGCATTAAGTAACTGGAGAAGCCTCCCCCAAGCTTGTGGGAGACTCTCTTCTTCAATTTGCACAAAATTATATATTTCCCTTAAAGCAATGTGTTTCTTATGAGTGGGGAAATATTTAGCAGAGAAGTAATAACTCATATCCTAGGGAATACGCACACAACCAGGATCAAGAGAATTAAACCATATCAACGGAAATAATTTAAGGATATAATAGTAGCAAGTTTTCTCATCATTAGTGAATAGGGTGGCTATATCATTCAATTTAGTAAGATGTGCCACAACAGTTTCAGATTCATAGCCATAGAAAGGATCAGATTCAACTAAAGTAATTATCTCAGGATCAACGGAGAAATCATAATCCTTATCAATAACAAAGATAGGTGAAGTAGCATAAGCAGGATCATATTTCATTCTAGCATTTAGAGTTTTTTGTTTCAACTTAGCCAATAATTTCTTAAGATCACTCCTATCATTGCAAGCAAGAAATTCTCTAGCAGTTTCTTCATCTATAACATAACCCTCAGGCACAACAGGTAATTCATATCTAAGGGGAGAATCTTCATCATCACTTTCAACAATATTATCAGTTTCAATAATTTCATTCTCTCTAGCCCTAGCAAGTTGTTAATCAAGAAATTCACCAAGTGGCACAGTAGTATCAAGCATAGAAGTAGTTTCATCATAAGTATCATGCATAGCAGAAGTGGCATCATCTATAACATGTGACATATCAGAATTAATAGCAGAAGCAGGTTTAGGTGTCGCAAGCTTACTCAAAACAGAAGGTGAATCAAGTGAAGAGCTAGATGGCAGTTCCTTACCTCCCCTCGTAGTTGAGGGATAAATCTTGGTTCTTGGATCTTTCGAGTTCTTCATAATGATAAGCAGATATAAATCCCAAGTGACTCAAAGAATAGATCTATGCTCCCCGGCAACGGCGCCAGAAAATAGTCTTGATAACCCACAAGTATAGGGGATTGCAATAGTTTTCGAGGGTAGAGTATTCAACCCAAATTTATTGATTCGACACAAGGGGAGCCAAAGAATATTCTCAAGTATTAGCAGCTGATATGTCAATTCAACCACACCTGGAAACTTAATATCTATAGCAAGGTATTTAGTAGCAAAGTAATATGATAGTAGTGGTAACGGTAGTAAAAGGTAACGGTAGCAAAAGTAATATTTTTGGTGTTCTATAGTGATTGTAACAATAGCAATGAAAAAGTAAATAAGCGAAGAACAATATATGGAAATCTCGTAGGCAATGGATCGGTGATAGAGAATTATGCCGGATGCGTTTCATCATGTAACAATCATAACATAGGGTGACACACAACTAGCTCCAATTCATCAATGTAATGTAGGCATGTATTCCGAATAGATTCATACGTGCTTATGGAAAAGAACTTGCATGACATCTTTTGTCCTACCCTCCCGTGGCAGCGGGGTCCTATTGGAAACTAAGGGATATTAAGGCCTCCTTTTAATAAAGTACCAGAACAAAGCATTAACACATAATGAATACATGAACTCCTCAAACTACAGTCATCACCGGGAGTGGTCGACCCAATTATTGTCACTTCGGGGTTGCCGAATCATAACACATAGTAGGTGACTATAGACTTGCAAGATATGATCAAGAACTCTCATATATTGATGAAAACATAATAGGTTCAGATCTGAAATCATGGCACTCGGGCCCTAGTGACAAGCATTAAGCATAGCAAAGTCATAGCAACATCAATGCCAGAACATAGTGGATACTAGGGATCAAACCCTAACAAAACTAACTCGATTGCATGATAAATCTCATCCAACCCATCACTGTCCAGCAAGCCTATGATGGAATTACTTACGCACGGCGGTGAGCAACATGAAATTGGTGATGGAGGATGGTTGATGATGATGATGGCGATGGATTCCCCTCTCCGGAGCCCCGAACGGACTCCAGATCAGCCCTCCCAAGAGAGTTTAGGGCTTGGCGGCGGCTCCGTATCATAAAACGTGATGAATCCTTCTCCCTGGTTTTTTTCTCCCCGAAAGTGAATATATGGAGTCAAGGTTGAGGTCGGTGGAGCGTCAGGGGGCCCACGAGGCAGGGGGCGCGCCCCCACCCTTGTGGACAGGTGGAGGCCCCCCTGAGGTGGATCTTCCTTCCAATATTTTTTATATATTCCAAAATAATTCTCCATTGATTTTCAGGTCATTCTGAGAACTTTTATTTCTGCATAAAAATAACACCATGACAATTTTGCTGAAAACAGCGTCAGTCCGGGTTAGTTCCATTCAAATCATGCAAGTTAGAGTCCAAAACAAGGGCAAAAGTGTTTGGAAAAGTAGATACGACAGAGACGTATTAGTAAGTTCTTCCAGGGTAGGTCTCAACTACGGTGGTAGTTCGGTGAAAACTGCTATGGTTAAATGGTAATCACCGTCTGACGTTAACTGCAGTAAACTTGGGTGAGCACTGGTGATCAACAGGAAGATGATTGGGAGCAATGGAGTTGTCTGCGAGGTTGAGGTAAAGAAGGACTTACACCCTAGTAACTTTGAGAAGATTAGGAGCAAGATGCACCATAGTTGCTTCACAAGTGCATATTTAGTCCAGAATTAAGATCAGGAAGGTGCACTCACATGGAGTTTCAAATTGAGCTCAAATTGTCAAGGCTTAGTGATTTGGTTATAGTAAGAAGCTGTAAAAATCTCATACCAATTGGATTCACCAAAATGGTACTTCCTTCACAGCTATCTTCACTAACCAGAATCTTGCAATAATTCTACAGAAATATTGGCTAGGTGAAGTGGTGCCAAATTTTGTGGAGAGCAGTTATTTGGGTAGGAGAATAGTCTGGTAATTTATCAGGATTTTTGAAGCAATATAAAATTCACTTGCTTCACAACCTAAAACTTTTACCAGAAGCAAAGATTTGGTCCTGTGCTCACATGGATGATTGGATGGGGCTGAAATTTGTAGCAGTGAGATAATATGAGCACAAGAAGAGGCATGCAAAATTTCAACTCATTTGGATTCTCCTAGCTAGTACTTCCTTCACAGTGGCTTCTGTTTGACAGAAACTTTGAAAAATCACTGAGGAAGATTGGCTAGGCAAATAAAGTTGAATTTTGGCATGTGGTAATTATTTGGACATAAAAGAATTCCCCACAAGTTTGGGATCAAACAAGATAATATGAATGACACTCCCTTCACAAAGTGCCACTCTGGACAGAAAGGAAGAATAATTATTGAGGAATTATTCTTGGGCTAGGACAGGAAAGTTTGGGCATATTTGAGCAATATATGACCCAAAGAAATTATGATAATTATTTGGGGATTTTTGGATGGACAGAAATATAGGTTGCTTCACAACCTAGGGCACTTGAGGTTATTCCTTTTATAGAAAAAGGAATATTCCTGAGAAAAAGAAATTAGGGTTTGGTTAAGCCTTGGAGTGACATGATCTTGGCAAGGTTTTGAGAATGATGAGCCACTTGGGAGGGGGAATAAGGATGATTTCCCAGGTGACAAGGCCACAGAACCACTCCAAAAAGAAAAACAGAGCAAAGACCAATTAAATTAATAGAAAAAGGAAAGGGCCAAAAACCAGGCTGTTATAGCCCGTTCCCGCACAACCTCGCAGGTTCCCGCGCAAGCTTCCTGCTACCTCTTGAGCATTGCGTTGGTTTTCCCCGAAGAGGAAGGGATGATGCAGCAAAGTAGCGTAAGTATTTCCCTCGGTTTTTGAGAACCAAGGTATCAATCTAGTGGGAGGCTACGCGCGAGTCCCTCGTACCTACACAAAACAAATAAATCCTCGCAACCAACACAAATAGGGGTTGTCAATCCCTACACGGCCACTTACGAGAGTGAGATCTGATAGATATGATAAGATAATATTTTTGGTATTTTTGTCATAAAGATGCAAAGTAAAATAAAGGAAAAGTAAAAAAGCAAAGGAAATAACTAGGTAGTAGGAGATTAATATGATAAAGATAGACCCGGGGGGCATAGGTTTCACTAGTGGCTTCTCTCGAGAGCATAAGTATTCTACGGTGGGTGAACAAATTACTGTTAAGCAATTGACAGAATTGAGCATAGTTATGAGAATATCTAGGTATGATCATTTATATAGGGATCACGTCCGAGACAAGTAGACCGACTCCTGCTTGCATCTACTACTATTACTCCACTCATCGACCGCTATCCAGCATGCATCTAGAGTTTTAAGTTAAAAACAGAGTAACGCCTTAAGCAAGATGACATGATGTAGAGGGATAGACTCATGCAATACGATGAAAACCCCATCTTGTTATCCTCGATGGCAACAATACAATACGTGCCTTGCTGCCCCTACTGTCACTGGGAAAGGACAGCGCAAAATTGAACCCAAAGCTAAGCACTTCTCCCATTGCAAGAAAGATCAATCTAGTAGGCCAAACCAAACTGATAATTCAAAGAGACTTGCAAAGATAACCAATCATACATAAAAGAATTCAGAGAAAATTCAAATATCATTCATAGATAGACTTGGTCATAAACCCACAATTCATCGGTCTCAACAAACACACCGCAAAAAGAAGATTACATCGAATAGTTCTCCACAAGAGAGGGGGAGAACATTGTATTGAGATCCAAAAAGAGAGAAGAAGCCATCTAGCTAACAACTATGGACCCGTAGGTCTGAGGTAAACTACTCACACTTCATCGGAGAGGCTATGGTGTTGATGTAGAAGCCCTTCGTGATCAATGCCCCCTCCGGCGGAGCTCCGGAACAGGCCCCAAGATGGGATCTCGTGGATACAGAAAGTTGCTGCGGTGGAATTAGGTTTCTGGCTCCGTATCTGATCGTTTGGGGGTACGTAGGTATATATAGGAGGAAGGAGTACGTCGGTGGAGCAACAGGGGGCCCACGAGGGTGGAGGGTGCGCCTGGGGGGTAGGCGCGCCCCCTACCGCGTGGCCTCCTCTTTTGTGTCTTGACGTAGGGTCTAAGTCTCCCGGGTCTTGTTTGTTGAGAAAATCATGTTCCCGAAGGTTTCATTCCGTTTGGACTCCGTTTGATATTCCTTTTCTTCGAAACCCTAAAACAGGAAAAAAACAGCAATTCTGGGCTAGGCCTTTGGTTAATAGGTTAGTCCCAAAAATAATATAAAAGTGTATAATAAAGCCCAATAATGTCCAAAACAGTAGATAATATAGCATGGAGCAATCAAAAATTATAGATACGTTGGAGACATATCAAGCATCCCCAAGCTTAATTCCTGCTCGTCCTCGAGTAGGTAAATGATAAAAACAGAATTTTTAATGTGAAGTGCTACTTGGCATAATTTTTAATGTAATTCTACTTAATTGTGGTATGAATATTCAGATCTGAAAGATTCAAGACAAAAGTTTAATATTGACATAAAAATAATAATACTTTGAGCATACTAACAAAGCAATTATGTCTTCTCAAAATAACATGGCCAAAGAAAGTTATCCCTACAAAATCATATAGTCTGGCTATGCTCCATCTTCACCACACAAAATATTTAAATCATGCACAACCCCGATGACAAGCCAAGCAATTGTTTCATACTTTTGACATTCTCAAAACTTTTTCAATTTTCACGCAATACATGAGCGTGAGCCATGGACATAGCACTATAGGTGTAATAGAACGGTGGTCGTGGAGAAGACAAAAAGGGGAAGATAGTCTCACGTCAACTAGGCATATCAGCGGGCTATGGAGATGCCCATCAATAGATATCAATGTGAGTGAGTAGGGATTGCCATGCGACGGATGCACTAGAGCTATAAGTATATGAAAGCTCAAAAAGAAACTAAGTGGGTGTGCATCCAACTTTCTTGCTCATGAAGACCTAGGGAGATTTGAGAAAGCCCATCATTGGAATATACAAGCCAAGTTCTACAATGAAAAATTCCCACTAGTATATGAAAGTGATAACATGAGAGACTCTCTACTATGAATATCATGGTGCTACTTTGAAGCACAAGTGTGGTAAAAGGATAGTAACATTGTCCCTTCTCTCTTTTTCTCTCATTTTTTTTATTTGGGCCTTTTCTCTCTTTTTTATGGCCTCTTTTCTTTCTCTTTTTTTTTTTCCGGAGTCTCATCCCGACTTGTGGGGGAATCATAGTCTCCATCATCCTTTCCTCACTGGGACAATGCTCTAATAATAATGATGATGATCACACTTTTATTTTTCTTACAACTCAAGAATTACAACTCGATACTTAGAACAAAATATGACTCTATATGAATGCCTTCGACGGTGTACCGGGATATGCAATGAATCAAGAGTGGCACGTATGAGAGAATTATGAATGGTGGCTTTGCCACAAATACGATGTCAACTACATGATCATGCTAAGCAATATGACAATGATGGAGTGTGTCATGATAAACGGAATGGTGTAAAGTTGCATGGCAATATATCTCGGAATGGCTATGGAAATGCCATAATAGGTAGGTATGGTGGCTGTTTTGAGGAAGGTATATGGTGGGTGTATGATACCGGCGAAAGGTGCGCGGTATTAGAGAGGCTAGCAATGGTGGAAGCGTGAGAGTGCATATAATCCATGGACTCAACATTAGTCATAAAGAACTCATATACTTATTGCAAAAATCTACAAGTTATCAAATCAAAGTATTACACGCATGTTCCTAGGGGGATAGATTGGTAGGAAAAGACCATCGCTCGTCCCCGACCGCCACTCATAAGGAAGACAATCAAAAATAAAATCATTCTCCGACTTCATCACATAACGGTTCACCATACGTGCATGCTACGGGAATCACAAACTTTAACACAAGTATTTCTCAAATTCACAACTACTCAACTAGCACAACTTTAATATCACCATCTTCATATCTCAAAACAATTATCAAGCATCGAACTTCTCATAGTATTCAACACACTAATAAGAAAGTTTTATTATTAATCTTGTATACCAAGCATATTGGGATTTCAAGAAAATTACCATGCTATTTAAGACTCTCAAAATAATCTAAGTGAAGCTTGAGAGATCAATAGTTTCTATAAAACAAATCCACCACCGTGCTCTAAAATATATAAGTGAAGCACTAGAGCAAAACTATATAACTCAGAAGATATAAGCGAAGCACATAGAGTATTCTAAAAAATTTCAAATGATGTATGGCTCTATCAAAAGGTGTGTAAAGCAAGGATGATTGTGGTAAACTAACAAATAAAGACTCAAATCATACAAGACGCTCCAAGCAAAACACATATCATGTGGCGAATAAAAATATAGCTCCAAGTAAAGTTACCGATAGAAGTAGACGAAAGAGGGGATGCCTTCCGGGGCATCCCATGCTTTGGCTTTTAGGTGTCCTTAGATTATCTTGGGGGTGCCATGGGCATCCCCAAGCTTAGGCTCTTGCCACTCCTTGTTCCATAATCCATCAAATCTTTACCCAAAACTTGGAAACTTCACAACACAAAACTTAAAGTAGAAAATCTCGTGAGCTCCGTTAGCGAAAGAAAATAAAAGACCCCTTCAAGGTACTGTAATGAACTCATTCTTTATTTATATTGGTGTTATACCTACTGTATTACAACTTCTCTATGGTTTATAAACTATTTTACTAGCCATAGATTCATCAAAATAAGCAAACAACACACGAAAAACAGAATCTGTCAAAAACATAACAGTCTGTAGTAATCTGTAGCTAGCGCAAGATATGGAACCCCAAAAATTCTAAAATAAATTGCTGGACGTGAGGTATTTATTTATTAATCATATGCAAAAATAATTAAATAAATATCACTTTTCAAATAAAAATGGCAGTAGTTATTATGAGCGCTAAAGTTTCTGTTTTTTACAGCAAGTGTAACAAGACTTTCCCCAAGTCTTCCCAACGGTTCTACTTGGCACAAACACTAATTAAATACAAAAAAACACAACCAAAACAGAGTCTAGATAAATTATTTATTACTAAACATGAGCAAAAATCAAGGAATAAAAATAAAATTGAATTGCCTCCCAACAAGCGCTATCGTTTAACGCCCCTAGCTAGGCATAACAAGCAAGGATAGATCTAGGTATTGCCATCTTTGGTAGGCTAATTCTTCATGAGGCATCTACCATCTTTAGGAATTTCTTTATTTTTATTAATTATCAAACTTTTAGGCACAAGATCGAAAAATTCATTTAACAAATGGTTCCTTAATGATAGCAAAAAGATTGGGATGAATACTTATAGATTTGAGATCCGCATTTTCCTTACTAGAGGATTCACCCTTATTTTTAGGAACATACATAAGCTTGGCAATTTTAGTGGGAGGACTTGGAGTATTCTTTACGGAAGAAAAAGCGGTTCCCAAGTTGGTATAATACCCTCAAGTTTATCGATCCTAGTGGAATCGTGATTTATTTTCTCATTAACTATGGGTTCCTTTTCTTTAATATTTTTCAAAGTAACTCCTACTTTAGATCCATATTGAGAGATTCGGCTGTGGATCTTTTTATCCAAATTTTCAATTAACTCTAGCGGTAGCAACCTTATTTTCAATAATTTCAAGCCTTTGCATTACATGCTCCAAAGTTAATATAGTTCCATTAACCAAGAGAGGGGGTGAGCCAAATAAATCTAACATAGCATTATAAGAATCAAAAGTATGGCTACCCAAAAAGTTCCCTCCGGTAATAGTATCAAGAACATAACGGTGCCAAGGAGTAATGCCTACATAAAAATTGCGAAGAAGAACGGAAGTAGATTGCTTCCTAGTAGATCTATTTTGAGCATTGCAAATTCTATACCAAGCATCTTTTAGATTTTCTCCCTCCCTTTGCTTAAAATTTAGAATTTCATTCTCGGGAGACAACGGAGAAGATAAGGGACTAGCCATAACGACAAGCAAACAAACTAACACACAAGCAAACAAAAAGCAGGCAAAAAGAGGCAAATAGAGAAAGAGAGGGAGGATAGAGAGAGAGAGAGGGCGAATAAAACGGCAAGGGTGAAGTGGGGGAGAGGAAAACGAGAGGCAAATGGCAAATAATGTAATGCGGGAGATAAGGGTATGTGATGGGTACTTGGTATGTTGACTTTTGCATAGACCTCCCCGGCAAGCGGCCAGAAATCCTTCTTGCTACCTCTTGAGCACTGCGTTGGTTTTCCCCGAAGAGGAAGGGATGATGCAGCAAAGTAGCGTAAGTATTTCCTCAGTTTTTGAGAACCAAGGTATCAATCCAGTAGGAGGCTACGCGCGAGTCCCTCGTACCTGCACACAAATAAATCCTCGCAACCAACGCAAATAGGGGTTGTCAATCCCTATAAGGCCACTTACGAGAGTGAGATCTGATAGATCTGATAAGATAATATTTTTGGTATTTTTATGATAAAGATGCAAAGTAAAATAAAGGCAAAGTAAATAGCAAAGGAAATAACTAAGTAGTAGGAGATTAATATGATGAAGATAGACCCGGGGGCCATAGGTTTCACTAGTGGCTTCTCTCGAGAGCATAAGTATTCTACGGTGGGTGAACAAATTACTGTTGAGCAATTGACAGAATTGAGCATAGTTATGAGAATATCTAGGTATGATCATGTATATAGGCATCACGTCCGAGACAAGTAGACCAACTCCTGCCTACATCTACTACTATTACTCCACTCATCGACCGCTATCCAGCATGCATCTAGAGTATTAAGTTAAAAATAGAGTAACGCCTTAAGCAAGATGACATGATGTAGAGGGATAGACTCATGCAATATGAAGAAAACCCCATCTTGTTATCCTCGATGGCAACAATACAATACGTGCCTTGCTGCCCTACTGTCACTGGGAAAGGACACCGCAAGATTGAACCCAAAGCTAAGCACTTCTCCCATTGCAAGAAAGTTCAATCTAGTAGGCCAAACCAAACTGATAATTCGAAGAGACTTGCAAAGATAACCAATCATACATAAAAGAATTCAGAGAAGATTCAAATATTATTCATAGATAGACATGATCATAAACCCACAATTCATCGGTCTCAACAAACACACCGCAAAAAGAAGATTACATCGAATAGATCTCCTCAAGAGAGGGGGAGAACATTGTATTGAGATCCAAAAAGAGAGAAGAAGCCATCTAGCTACTAACTATGGACCCGAAGGTCTGAGGTAAACTACTCACACTTCATCGGAGGGGCTATGGTGTTATGTAGAAGCCCTCCGTGATCGATTGCCCCCTCCGGCGGAGCTCCGGAATAGGCCCCAAGATGGGATCTCGTGGATACAGAAAGTTACGGCGGTGGAATTAGGGTTTTGGCTCCTATCTGATCGTTTGGGGGTACGTGGATATATATAGGAGGAAGGAGTACGTCGGTGGAGCAACAGGGGGCCCACGAGGGTGGAGGGCGCCTGGGGTAGGCAGGCGCGCCCCCTACCTCGTGGCCTCCTCTTTTCTTTCTTGACGTAGGGTCCAAGTCTCCCGGGTCTTGTTCGTTGAGAAAATCACGTTCCAAAGGTTTCATTCCGTTTGGACTCCGTTTGATATTCCTTTTCTTCGAAACCCTAAAATAGGCAAAAAAACAACAATTCTGGGCTGGGCCTCTGGTTAATAGGTTAGTCCCAAAAATAATATAAAAGTGGATAATAAAGCCCAATAATGTCCAAAACAGTAGATAATATAGCATGGAGCAATCAAAAATTATAGATACGTTGGAGACGTATCAAAACCCCTGACAAGCTAGCCAATCACACCAATAGAGAATGCTGGGTGTTCAAGCAGGCTGGCAAGTTAAATGCCGAAAACAAGGACAAGGGGCTGCATAGCGATGACGAGGAGGAGCCCCGGCCGCCGAACCCAGGAGGACAGAAGGGGTTTCCCCCACAAGTGAAGACAGTGAACATGATATACGCAACCCACATTGCCAATAGGGAGCGGAAGTGAAAGTGCAACTATCCCTAGGTGGTTTTGGTAATTCATAACAACATATAGCTCATTGAGCTAATGCTATTCCAAGATGATCATTTCAGGAAAGTTCAATGATTGGCATGGCATGGATGGTGAAAGTGGAACCCTCAAAATGCTAAGGACAAAGGATTGGCTCTAGCTCATATGCTCAAGACTCTTCATTTTACATTTTAGTGGTCCAAGATCACATTGAGTCCATAGGAAAAGCCAATACTATCAAGGAGGGATGAGGTGTTGCTTAATGAGCCTCTTGCTTCATGTGCTTAGTGATATGCTCCAAAACCCTCAACTACTTTCCCATATCCACATTTGACCTAAACCCTAAGCCAAACTCGGCCCTACCGATTCTTTCAACCCGGCGCCACCGAGTTTCACTTGTCATAGCCATTGCCAAACCCTAGCAAATCGGTTCTACCGATAGGGATCTCGGTCTCACCGAGATGGGATTGCAAACTCTCTGTTTCCCTTTTCGTAACTTTTCGGTCTCACCGAAAGAGCGGATCGGTCCCACCGAGATTGCAATGTAAACTCACTGTTTCCTTTTCGTAACATTTCGGTCTCACCGAGAAGAGCGAATCGGTCCCACCGAGTTTGCCTGACCACTCTCTGGTTAGCTTATTACCAAAATCGGTCTCACCGAGTTTGTGTAATCGGTCTCACCGAGATTACGTTATGCCCTAACCCTAACCATATCGGTCCTACCGAGTTGCATGTCAGTCCCACCGAAAATCTCTAACGGTCACTAGGTTTACTATTTCGGTCCGACCGAGTTTGTTGATTCGGTCCCACCGAGATTGGTAAATTGTGTGTAACGGTTGGATTTTGTGTGGAGGCTATATATACCCCTCCACCTCCTCTTCACTTGGAGAGAGCCATCAGAAACACATCTACACTTCCAACTCATATGTTCTGAGAGAGAACCACCTACTCATGTGTTGAGGCCAAGATATTCCATTCCTACCATATGAATCTTGATCTCTAGCCTTCCCCAAGTTGCTTTCCACTCAAATCTTCTTTCCACCAAATCCAAATCCTGTGAGAGAGAATTGAGTGTTGGGGAGACTATCATTTGAAGCACAAGAGCAAGGAGTTCATCATCAACACACCATTTGTTACTTCTTGGAGAGTGGTGTCTCCTAGATTGGCTAGGTGTCACTTGGGAGCCTCCGACAAGATTGTGGAGTTGAACCAAGGAGTTTGTAAGGGAAAGGAGATCGCCTACTTCGTGAAAATCTATCGCTAGTGAGGCAAGTCCTTCGTGGGCGATGGCCATGGTGGGATAGACAAGGTTGCTTCTTCGTGGACCCTTCGTGGGTGGAGCCCTCCGTGGACTCGCGCAACCGTTACCCTTCGTGGGTTGAAGTCTCCATCAACGTGGATGTAGGATAGCACCACCTATCCGAACCACGGGAAAAACATCCGTGTCTCCAATTGCGTTTGAATTCTCCAAACCCTTCCCTTTACATTCTTGCAATTTGCATGCTTTACTTTCCGCTGCCAATATACTCTTTGCATGCTTGCTTGAATTGTGTGATGATTGCTTGACTTGTCCTAAAATAGCTAAAATCTGACAAGAACTAAAATTGGGAAAAGGTCAAGTTTTTATTTGGTCAAGTAGTCTAATCACCCCCCTCTAGACATACTTTCGATCCTACAAGTGGTATCAGAGCTTTGGTCTCCATTTGCTTTGATTTCCATAGCTTTTGGTGGTCATAGCCTTGGTTTCACAACCTAGGAGAGTATGGCGTCTAGCGAGGGAAATTATCACCGTAGAGGTCCTTACTTTGATGGTACTAATTTTGCTAGTTGGAAGCATAAAATGAAAATGCATATTCTTGGACATAACCCCGCCGTTTGGGCTATTGTGTGTGTTGGTTTGCAAGGTGACTTCTTTGATGGGAGAGAACCAAACCGTGAAGCTACCGCGGATGAGTTGAAGATGTTGCAATACAATGCTCAAGCTTGTGATATTCTCTTCAACGGATTGTGCCCTGAAGAATTCAACAAAATCAGCCGTCTTGAGAATGCAAAGGAAATTTGGGACACTTTGATTGATATGCACGAAGGTACCGACTCCGTCAAGGAATCCAAATTGGATGTGCTTCAAAGTCAACTTGACAAGTTCAAAATGAAGGATGGTGAAGGTGTCGCTGAAATGTACTCTAGGCTTGCTCTCATCACAAATGAGATTGCCGGCTTAGGGAGTGAAGAGATGACCGATAGATTCATCATCAAGAAGATTCTAAGAGCCTTGGATGGAAAATATGATACTGTGTGCACATTGATCCAAATGATGCCCAATTACAAAGATCTCAAGCCAACGGAGGTAATTGGAAGAATTGTTGCTCATGAGATGTCACTTAAGGATAAATAGGAACTTCACAACAAATCAAGTGGTGCCTACAAAGCCTCATGTGAAGCCCCTACATCATCAAGTGAGAAACAAAACTTCAATGAAGAATTGAGCTTAATGGTGAAAAACTTCAACAAGTTCTACAAGAGTAGAAGCAAAGATAGAAGCTCCAAGTCAAGGTCCTACAATGACAAAAGATCTTCTAGTCGAGAGAGAAACTGCTACAATTGTGGAAGACCCGGACACTATTCCTATGAGTGTACGGCTCCCTACAAGAGAAGAGAAGACTCTCCAAAAAGAAGAAGAAAAAGAGAAGAATCACCACCAAGAGAGAGAAGGAGTAGAGATGATCGTTATGAACGAAGACACTCACGGAGAAGCAAGGATTCGGAAAGGAAGGAAAAATCATCAAGGAGCTACACAAAACGAAAACATCAAGCTCATGTTGGTGAATGGGTATCCGGCTCCGACTCCGACAACCACTCTGAGAGAAGTTATCACTCTGATTCCGAATATACTCAAGATGAAGGTGTTGCCGGTCTAGCACTTGTGTCAACCAACTCCTACGACATATTTGACTCACCAAATGAAGGAATTGGAAGATGCTTCATGGCCATAGGTCCTAAGGTAACACACCCCGAGTATGTTGATTTTAATAGTGATGAAGATGACTTGTTAGGTGATGATGATTTACTTGTTGACAACTCTAGTGATGAATACTATGATGAAACGTCAATTAATCATGCTAATCAAGATGAAACAAATGACAATGATAAGGAGAAGATTGAGGCTCTAACTAAAGAACTAAACACTCTTAAGTTAGCTCATGAAACTATCTTCGAAGATCATCGAGAACTTTTAAGAGCTCATGAGAAGTTACGCTTTGAAAAGCTCAATCTTGAGCAAGAGCATGAGTTTTTAAAGGCAATCAATGATGATCTCCGCAACAAAAGTTCTTCTTACATTGCCAAGCGTTTACTCTTATCCACTTACATGCCTCAAGTCAAGTCTAGTAACAAGAACAAGAAAGATTCTTCCTCTAGTAGTAACAATGATCATGCTAAATCCAATATTGTTGCTTCTAGTAGTTCTCTTGATTCCACTAATGATTCTCTTAGCCAAGTTACACTTGAGCAAGAAAATAGCTTATTGAAGGGAATTATAGAGAAAGGAGTGTACAAAAGCCTTGCTGGGAGTAAGCAATTCGAGGAAATTGTACGCAAGCAAGGAAGACACCGGAAGAATCAAGGTGTTGGTTTTGAACGAAAGTTCAATGCCAATGGAGTTGAGTGGGAAGAAGACCAATACCCCAAGACAAAGTTTGTTCCTCAACAAGAGAAGTATGATCCTACTTCCTTCAAGGGGACACAAGCTCAAGATGATCTTCCACCACAAGACTACAAGCAAAAAGGCAAGGACAAGCTTCAAGAGGAAATTGATGCATTTGAAGAAGCTCCTAAGACCTTAGTCAAGTGGATTCCCAAGACCACTTCAAGTTCCACTTCATCAAGTACGAGTACAACTCCAAGGATTCCCATCAAGATGGTGTGGATCCAAAAGAAGAAGAACTAGAGAGTTCTTGAGGGTGACTCTGCCAACATACTTCACTCTTATCATTTTGGCAAGAACAAGTGCAATCAACTTCCACATCTTGCACTAGTTCAAGGAGTCACAAACCCTCTTGTTGGTAAGACAAGGGACAAGGTAACCTAAAAGTTTTCATGGACATCATCTTGTGTGTGCATCACTCTATGTCTATGGATATCCTTGTTTGTTCCTTGTGGGACTAACCCATGTAGGTATTGAAAGTGCAATTCACTCAAATGGATAGCTCCAAGTGATCTACATCAACATTGAGCATCCACATCTTCAACATCTACATGAAGTCATCATCGACAAAACCCAAGGTTAGTTCATCCCTCTTAAGGGGGATATCACATCTAGGGGGAGCTTTACTCTAAGACTTGAGCTAAAGCAACTCTAAAGATGTGAACACAACAATGCTTTATGTAAAAGTGGTAACCCCACTTGAGCTTAAACGATGAGTATGACCTATGATCAAGTGTTCTCACTTGACTCCTAAGTCAATATACTCATATATAGATGACCTAGTCATCGCCAATTGCTTGATAGATGCTAGAATTGGTTGTGTATGCTTTGTCACATATTTCAATTGCCATTTTATTGTGTGAGCATGTTGGTTGCATATTTTACTCATTCGAGGACATCCACTTGTTGTTTTGATTGTTTGGTTTTATTTCCTTTTGCCAAGTGGATGGACAAGAATGCCTAAGAACCTCCTCTAGCTATCTATGCTTTTCTCGTCTCAAACTCTATTCATGCTACATCACAAAATTTGATCAAGTCAGATTCGAACCACTCTGTGTGAGGAGCACTCGGAGTCCCCGATTCGTCATAGACTTAAACTTCCAAAACCTCTTTGTGATTCTCGGTCTGACCGATATCCTACTTTCGGTCCTACCGAGATCATTAAGTTGATCTGAATTTTCGATCTCGGTGCAACCGATTTGAACCATTCGGTCACACCGAGTTGCAATAACTGTATATAGTTTTGCATCTCGGTGCCACCGAGTTGTTCCACTCAGTCACACCGACAGGGTCGGGCTATATATAGGCACGGGCAAAAATTTGGAAATTTCTCCGAACCCCTTCGCCCGCGCGATAGCTCGCTCTGCCAACGTGGTCTCCGGATCGTCTCCTCGCCGCCAACCGCCTCCAGTCGCTGGTCTCCATCGCCGTCAATGGAATTCAACCCCGCCGTTGCCGCCATAGCAAGTCTCCACCGAGCTAGGGTATGGACTTGATCTTTGTGCTATCCCCAATCTGATTCCTAGCACATTGTGATATTATTGTTTCTAGCCATGATTGAAACACTCCTATCCAGTCAATGCATTCGTAGAATAGGATTGATTCGAAAACTTTAAGGTTAGGTTTCCGCCGAAACCATCTCGGACCCACCGAGTTGAAAAACTCGGTCCCACCGATTTGGCTCATGCCATTGCACAAGTGAGACTCGGTCTGACCGAGAATTACTAATCGATGTGACCAATTTTGGAACTTTGTGAAACCCTAGCAGTCTCGGTGCCACCGAACTGTGACTCGGTCTGACCGAGTTCACTAGTTTAGGTTCCAAAACTGCTTCGGTATCACCGAGTTTAAAAATCGGTAGATCCGAAATGATTTCTATGGGAAACTAAAACTAAGATTTTGAATCATTCTTTTGCAAAAATCTCTGCATTTTGTGATGCTCATCCACTCTACCTCATCTATAAACTATTCATAGGGTCAGCAATCAGCTTGTTCATCATGTCAGATCAGAGTGATAGCCAAAACCTGTCAGAGCAGCAAGTGCACATGAGTGAGGGCACTAGTCCCTCCAGTTCCTCAGATGAAGGCAGCAGGAGCACTCCTAGTAACTTGCCAAAAGCTGCCACCAGACAAAGGAAGAAAAGAACCTCAGAATCAGAGGATGAGGACTATGTGGAAGAAGAAGAAGCCACTTCCAAGAAAGTTGTGCTCAAGAAGGAATATGGCTCAACTCAAAGCATAAAGCCAGGATTGAAAATTAAAAGGCCAGCAGGTAGGCAGCCTATGCCAAAGGCCAGAGCCTCAACTCAGATTCCTGAAAAGCCTGCACCCAAAGAGGCTGCTGCAGAAGGGAAGAAGAGGAAGGAGAGGATCAAAAAGACCACTGCTAGAGTGCTTGGGAGATCCTCAATCATGAGAGATTCTGAAGAGGAAGAGGAAGAAGAGGTTGCTGCTCCAGCACCTAAGATACCAAAGCTGATGGGTGATGCTATAAGATCAGGGGCTATTGCATCCAAGCCCAAGGAAGCACCCAAGGCTGCATCAAAGGCCAAGACAGCTCCAAAGAGGAACACAAGGAGCATAGCAGCTGCTGAAAAGAACAAGGCCCCAGTGCCTGACACTGCAGAAGAAGAGGAAGGCCAAGTTTTCAGGAAGCTAAAGCCCAAGATCCCAGACCACAACGATGCTCATCCTGTGGCTGAGGACATGAAAATCAGAAGAGATTCAGGGCTGAGGAAGTGGAGAGAAGCAGACCCGTATGCTTCAAGGAGAAGAACTGCTGTCGACTACAGGTTCCACACAAAGGAACAGCAGGACTTCTATGAGACAGTTTTGCTTGATAAGAAGCCTATTGTTTGTGACATGAGATGGTTAGACTAGGAGTACATCAAGGAAAATGAAGAGCACTATCCTAGAGTGCAAGATAGCTTCAAAGCTTGTGGAGTAGTAGACTTTGTTGGGCAGAAGCTCACAAAGTGGAATGAAGAGCTGATCATGCAGTTCTACTCCACAGCACACTTCTATCCAGATGGAAGGATTGTGTGGATGTCTGAAGGTACGAGGTACCAATCAACAGTTGCTGAGTGGGCACAGCTCATCAATGCCCCAGAGGAGCATGAGGATGACTTAGACATATATGCCAAGAAGAAGATTCCAAACAAGGCACTTGATACTTTCAAGTTTGGGTCTGTACATTATCTTCTGTCAGGGTTGCCAACTATCAATTAGATTTTGAGGCACACTCTGTTGCCCAAGTCAGGTGATCACAAGATGATCAGAGGCCATGCAATCAACTTGCTTCATATCTTTGATGTGCCACAGAAATTCAAAGTCATGAGCCTCATGGTAGAGACCATCAAGAGAACTGCAGCGGATCAGAAGAGGAGCTGTGGTTATGCCCCTCAGATCCAGGAGCTAATTAACTCCAAGATGGGCACAGGCATATACCTATTGGACAAGGAACATTTGTCTATTCATCCAGATTTTGAAGATAATGAAGTTGTGATGAACAAGGATGATCCATCATCAGTTCATGCTCAAGCACAGAAGGAGAAGGCAAGGAAGGAGAAAGCTGCCAAGATGCCAACTCAAGAGGAGGCATCTGAGTATTTCCTGAAAAACAAGCAAGAGCAGCTTAGTTACTTGATTGCTTCCACACTGAGGATTGAGAAAGGACTGGCCACCCTCACTCAGAATCAGAAGAGCTTAGACAGGATCATAGAACAAAAGTTCTATGACATGGATGTCAAGGTAACAGAGATTCAGTCTGCAGTGGAGCAACTTCAAGATGACATGCAGGAGAGGAGAGGGAAGACTACAACTGATGCATTTGCCAGAGTGCCACGAGCTCAGAGGTGGACTGCAGTGCCAGTTCCTGGCACCAGAGCCACCACCTCAGCTCCAGCCACAGCACCAACCCAACCAGCTCCAGCATCTACTTCAGCTCCAGCTCCAACCACGTCTACAGAAGCCTTCGTCCGTGGAGTGATCCAGACTCCACCACCACCAGAAGATCAAGCCTGAGAGTCGATCTAGCATTATGCATTTTCTAGGAACTTTTTGGTAACTTGTTGCCAAAGGGGGAGAAAAATGTATAGATCATAGGCTTCGAGAGAGAGAGAGTGTGTTGCTTTTATTCTCTCTTGCTTTATTTGGTGTTTTTTTTCAAACTTTGTTTGCTTTTGGTTGAGATACTTTGATATGCTTGTGAGACATTGATGATCATGTGTTTGATCATAAGCTACACTTATGCATGCTTGATATATCTTATCTATCTTATGTGATCATTCACTTTCTTTGGTGATGAGTGCATGTATTTCATTCTTATCATTTTGAGCGCTCCACCAAGATGTATGTGACATGGAAGAGTAACCCATGACTCTAACTCTTTGTGCATTTGAAGTCCAAAGCAAATTTTAAATATGCACAAATTTAGGGGGAGCTCTTACTTATCACATACTTCTCAAAGCAACAATATATTTCATTCTTATTATTATTTGTTGAAGCTTTGATCTATATGTTGTCATCAATTACCAAAAAGGGGGATATTGAAAGTGCAACTATCCCTAGGTGGTTTTGGTAATTCATAACAACATATAGCTCATTGAGCTAATGCTATTCCAAGATGATCATTTCAGGAAAGCTCAATGATTGGCATGGCATGGATGGTGAAAGTGGAACCCTCAAAATGCTAAGGACAAAGGATTGGCTCTAGCTCATATGCTCAAGACTCTTCATTTTACATTTTAGTGGTCCAAGATCACATTGAGTCCATAGGAAAAGCCAATACTATCAAGGAGGGATGAGGTGTCGCTTAATGAGCCTCTTGCTTCATGCGCTTAATGATATGCTCCAAAATCCTCAGCTACTTTCCCATATCCACGTTTGACCTAAACCCAAAGCCAAACTCGGCCCTACCAATTCTTTCAACCCGGTGCCACCGAGTTTCACTTGTCATAGCCATTGCCAAACCCTAAGAAAATCGGTTCTACCGATAGGGATCTTGGTCTCACCGAGATGGGATTGCAATTTCTCTATTTCCTTTTCGTAACTTTTCGGTCTCACCGAAAGAGCAGATCAGTCCCACCGAGATTGCAATGTAAACTCACTGTTTCCTTTTCGTAACATTTCAGTCTCACCGAGAAGAGCAAATTGGTCCCACCGAGTTTGCCTGACCAACCCTCTGGTTAGCTTATTACCAAATCGGTCTCACCGAGTTTGTGTAATCGGTCTCACCGAGATTACGTTATGCCCTAACCCTAACCATATCGGTCCTACCGAGTTGCATGTCAGTCCCACCGAAAATCTCTAACGGTCACTAGGTTTACTATTTCGGTCCGACCAAGTTTGTTGATTCGGTCCCACCGAGACTGGTAAATTGTGTGTAACGGTTGGATTTTGTGTGGAGGCTATATATACCCCTCCACCTCCTCTTCACTCATGGAAAGAGCCATCATAACACATCTACACTTCCAACTCATATGTTCTGAGAGAGAACCACCTACTCATGTGTTGAGGCCAAGATATTCCATTCCTACCATATGAATCTTGATCTCTAGCCTTCCCCAAGTTGCTTTCCACTCAAATCTTCTTTCCACCAAATCCAAATCCTGTGAGAGAGAATTGAGTGTTGGGGAGACTATCATTTGAAGCACAAGAGCAAGGAGTTCATCATCAACACACCATTTGTTACTTCTTGGAGAGTGGTGTCTCCTAGATTGGCTAGGTGTCACTTGGGAGCCTCCGACAAGATTGTGGAGTTGAACCAAG
>NC_053026.1:586984285-587111502 GCF_003073215.2 Triticum urartu
AACGCAATTGGAGACACGGATGTTTTTCCCGTGGTTCGGATAGGTGGTGCTATCCTACATCCACGTTGATGGAGACTTCAACCCACGAAGGGTAACGGTTGCGCGAGTCCACGGAGGGCTCCACCCACGAAGGGTCCACGAAGAAGCAACCTTGTCTATCCCACCATGGCCATCGCCCACGAAGGACTTGCCTCACTAGCGATAGATTTTCACGAAGTAGGCGATCTCCTTTCCCTTACAAACTCCTTGGTTCAACTCCACAATCTTGTCGGAGGCTCCCAAGTGACACCTAGCCAATCTAGGAGACACCACTCTCCAAGAAGTAACAAATGGTGTGTTGATGATGAACTCCTTGCTCTTGTGCTTCAAATGATAGTCTCCCCAACACTCAATTCTCTCTCACAGGATTTGGATTTGGTGGAAAGAAGATTTGAGTGGAAAGCAACTTGGGGAAGGCTAGAGATCAAGATTCATATGGTAGGAATGGAATATCTTGGCCTCAACACATGAGTAGGTGGTTCTCTCTCAGAACATATGAGTTGGAAGTGTAGATGTGTTCTGATGGCTCTCTCCATGAGTGAAGAGGAGGTGGAGGGGTATATATAGCCTGCACACTAAATCCAACCGTTACACACAATTTACCAATCTCGGTGGGACCGAATCAACAAACTCGGTCGGACCGAAATTGTAAACCTAGTGACCGTTAGAGATTTTCGGTGGGACTGACATGCAACTCGGTAGGACCGATATGTTTAGGGTTAGGGCATAACGTAATCTCGGTGAGACCAATTACACAAACTCGGTGAGACCGATTTGGTAATAACCTAACCAGAGGGTTGGTCAGGCAAACTCGGTGGGACCGATTCGCTCTTCTTGGTGAGACCGAAATGTTACGAAAAGGAAACAGTGAGTTTACATTGCAATCTCGGTGGGACCGATCCACTCTTTCGGTGAGACCGAAAAGTTACGAAAAGGAAACAGAGAAATTGCAATCCCATCTCGGTGAGACCGAGATCCCTATCGGTAGAACCGATTTGCTTAGGGTTTGGCAGTGGCTATGACAAGTGAAACTCAATGGCGCCGGGTTGAAAGAATCGGTAGGGCCGAGTTTGGCTTTGGGTTTAGGTCAAATGTGGATATGGGAAAGTAGGTGAGGATTTTGGAGCATATCATTAAGCACATGAAGCAAGAGGCTCATTAAGCGACACCTCATCCCTCCTTGATAGTATTGGCTTTTCCTATGGACTCAATGTGATCTTGGACCACTAAAATGTAAAATGAAGAGTCTTGAGCATATGAGCTAGAGCCAATCCTTTGTCCTTAGCATTTTGAGGGTTCCACTTTCACCATCCATGCCATGCCAATCATTGAGCTTTCCTGAAATGATCATCTTGGAATAGCATTAGCTCAATGAGCTATATGTTGTTATGAATTACCAAAACCACCTAGGCATAGTTGCACTTTCAATGTATGTTTGCCGCGAGACGAGCATGTACAGCAAGAATCAATTAAGCTGCTTGGTTGTGTGCTTGCGTTGCTAGCTTTGTACGTGCGTGTATAACTCCTATGGTGATTTGATCTGGAGTTCAAAAACCAACAACAAGGCACGAACGTTTCATCTTCCTTTTTTTTATTTGTCTCCTGCTTTCTTTCCATGTATTCCAGTTTCTTTACTCAAATGAAGAGAGAAACAGATCCGATCGAGATAGAGACACCATGGGGTAGCGCTTGTGCAGAGAGGTTGGCCCGTCAGCTTAGGCGGACGAGCCACCAGAAGCTTGCGTTGAGAAGCGGAAAAGGCTTGAGGAGGTGATCAACGACATGGGGGCGGGGGCCCTGAGCGGCTTAGTAATTATTGGCCATGAGCTCTGGTCATGCCGATGGCGCAACATCTTGAGATGGTGGACAAGATCCACGTCATTGCATGGTCACGGCCTCTCGACAAGCTGCTGCTTGTGAAGCGGCTGAAGCAGACGTTACCGGGGATGGCTCGCTGCAAGAGAAGCTCAACATATTTTGTGACCACAACAGAATACCCACACTTCATCTACCTTGCAAGAAGCAGCAGAAGATTGACTTCGAGTGACCGCCTGAGATTAATTAACGTTATCCTTGTGCATGGTGGAGAAGCAGCTTGTGCTTCCCTATGGTCTCCTCCATGGCTGCTCAGATTCCTATCATGGAGATTGTAGGGTCACCTACATTGACCAGCATCCTCAGCTTTGCTCTAATCACTACCGTACCCTCCTTTCCCCATGATCACTTGAGCTACCCCCTTAGAAATATTTGTTTGATTATTGTCAAGCATGAACCACCACATGGGAGCAATGATAAATGACCTCCACGACATCACGAGATTAGCTCAGTAGGGATCAAGCTATCAGTTTTAGTAGCCACATTTGTTATGCCAAAATTGCCTTATCTTTGTGTCCACATTCCCATGATATGACATACTATATGTCTCTTGGTCTTTCTCAATGTAAGCATATCACTACTCTTTATAGATCAAACACAATGAAATAATCATTGTAGATATTTATAATTACTGAATGATGGTCCTACGAATTACTTCATATTTGTGGCCTAATTTTAGTTGCTATTCAGTTTCCAGGCATTCTGAATGTTAGTACGGACCCAAATTAGTAATAAACTCGTTTTGTTAGGCAAGCGATGTGACAAGTATGTTTCCCCACAAGTTTGCATGAATCAACATACATATCTGGACTAAACTATTACCCTTATATTCTTTTTTGTTATTTGCTCAGTGAATACATACATACATGCATGCTAATATAATTATTTGTTTATGGTATCGGTTCAAATTCAACTATACCATTTACAATGTTCAAATATATTTTGAGTTTGGTATATGCAAAAATGTTTACAACTTATTAACGTGTAAGTGATAATTGATAAACATAGTTATGTGTAGATTCATCCATCTCAACTATGCAATTATGCATGACTAGAATTTGTTTTTTTATTTCCAAGCATTTTTGTCAACACTGATCATATTTTATCTCAGATGTGATATATTAATGTTTTTGGAGATATTTATAGACATATTCATATGTTTCATATACTTCTAATTCCTGGGAACACAAAACAAATCCTAAAATAAAAGTTATTTTTTGTATTTCAAATTACTACCACTGACCTCTCTTTTACACTATTAAAGCATTGAGCATGAGTGATTCTATCATAAAAAAATACTCGATCTCAAGGATAACGTTTAATCTCCCGTTGCAATGCACGGGCCCTTTTGCTAGTAACTTCAAAATAAAAGTGAACCAAACTCAACAAAATTGATAGCAACTACTCCTACAAGTGCCTAGAGACAATATCATGCATCAAAACTACTTCTGACCACATAAATTTGACATGCAAGCTCAAGAACAGGGTCACCTAAGCAGAAAAAACATGCAATGAATAAATCACTAGAACAAAAACTAATTGGACAATTGGAGGAGTCACATACCAAGGAACAATCCCCCAAAGCAGTTTTTTGAATGGAGCTTTGAGCAAGGAGATCGAAAATGGCAGCAAAATGAGCTTGGACTTGGGTCTGACCTGGTTGGTGATTTTTGTGGGAGGAAGAAGGAGTGTGTGGTAGCTGGAATAAGTGGAGGGGAGCCACCGTGGGCCCACGAGGCAGGGGGCGCGCCCAGGGGGGTGGGCGCACCCTCCACCCTCGTGGCTAGGTGCTTGCTCCCCCTGCTGTGTTCTCAGTGCCAGATATTCTCAAATATTCTAGAAAAAGATCATATTTAATTTTTAGGGCATTTGAGAACTTTTATTTTTGGGGCATTTTTTATTGCATTGATAATTCAGAAAATAGACAGAAAAACGCTATTTTGCTTTATTTAAATAACAGAAAGTAAAAAGAGGGTACAAAGAGTTGTGTTTTCTAACTTCATCCATCTCATGCTCATCAAAAGGAATCCACTAACAAGGTTGATCAGGTCTTGTTAACAAACTCATTCCGAGTAACATGGAACCGAAGAATTTTTGAATAACACTAGGTTACCTCAATGGGGATATGCACATCCCCAACAATAAGAACATCATATTTCTTCTTGACAGTAGGAAGAGGAAATTCAAAACCTCCAAAAATAATTGATGGAATTTTTCCAATAGAGTTTATACTATGAACCTGAGGTTGTTTCCTCGGAAAGTGTACCGTATGCTCATTGCCATTAACATGAAAAGTGACATTGCCTTTGGTGCAATCAATAATAGCCCCTCCAATATTCAAAAAGGGTCTTCAAGAATAATAGACATACTATCGTCCTCGGGAATATCAAGAATAACAAAGTCCGTTAAAATAGTAACATTTGCAACCACAACAGGCACAACCTCACAAATACCGACAGGTATAGCAGTTGATTTATCAGCCATTTGCAAAGATATTTCAGTAGGTGTCAATTTATTCAAATCAAGTCTACGATATAAAGAGAGAGGCATAACACTAACACCGGCTCCAAGATCACATAAAGCAGTTTTAACATAGTTTCTTTTAATGGAGCATGGTATAGTTGGTACTCCTGGATCTCCAAGTTTCTTTGGTATTCCACCCTTAAAAGTACAATTAGCAAGCATGGTGGAAATTTCAGCTTCCGGTATCTTTCTTTTATTAGTAACAATTTCTTTCATATACTTAGCATAAGGATTCATTTTGAGCATATCAGTTAATCGCATATGCAAGAAGATAGGTCTAATCATTTCAGCAAAGCGCTCAAAATCCTCATCGTCCTTTTTCTTGGATGGTTTAGGGGGAAAAGGCATGGGTTTCTGAACCCATGGTTCTCTTTCTTTACCGTGCTTCCTAGCAACAAAGTCTCTCTTATCCTAACATCGATTCTTTGATTGTGGGTTATCAAGATCAACAGCAGGTTCAACCTCTACTTCATTGTCATTACTAGGATGAGCATCAACACGAACATCATTATTAATATTATCACTAGGTTCATGTTCATTACCAGATTGGGTTTCAGCATCAGAAATAGAAATATCGTTGGGATTCTCAGGTGTGTCTAAAACAGGTTCACTAGAAGCATGCAAAGTCCTATCATTTTTCTTTTTCTTCTTATTAGAAGGACTAGGTGCATCTACATTATTTCTCTAAGAATCCTGCTCAATTCTCTTAGGATGGCCTTCAGGATACAAAGGTTCCTCAGTCATTTTACCACCTCTAGTCCTAACTCTAACAACATTTTCATTTTTCTTACTATTTAATTCATTGAGAAAATCATTCTGAGCTTTAAGTACTTGTTCTACTTGAGTGGTAACCATAGAAGCATGTTTACTAATAAGTTTTAGTTCACCTTTAACATTAGCCATATAATCACTTAGGTATTCAATCATGTAAGCATCATGTTTCAATTGTCTACCAACATAAGCATTAAAATCTTCTTGCTTAACCATAAAGTTATCAAACTCATCTAAGCATTGGCTAGCAAACTTAGTAGGAGGGATTTCAGCTTTATCATATATATATATAGAGAGAGAGAATTTACCTTTACTACCTATGTCGGGTTATCAAGACCATGTACTTCTTCAACATGCGGTAAATTAAGACCATGTATTTCTTCAATAGGAGGTAAATTCTTAACATCTTCAGCTTTAATACCTTTTTCTTTCATAGATTTCTTTACCTCTTGCATATCTTCAGGACCGAGAAATAGAATACCCCTTTTCTTCGGAGTTGGTTCAGGAATTGGATCAGGGATTGGATCAGGAGGTGTCCAATTATTTTCATTAGTCAACATATTATTCAATAGAATTTCAGCTTCATCTGGTGTTCTTTCCCTGAAAACACAACCAGCACAACTATCCAGGTGGTCTCTGGAAGCATCGGTTAGTCCATTATAAAAGATATCAAGTATTTCATTTTTCTTAAGAGGATGATCAGGCAAAGCATTAAGTAACTGGAGAAGCCTCCCCCAAGCTTGTGGGAGACTCTCTTCTTCAATTTGCACAAAATTATATATTTCCCTTAAAGCAATGTGTTTCTTATGAGTGGGGAAATATTTAGCAGAGAAGTAATAACTCATATCCTAGGGAATACGCACACAACCAGGATCAAGAGAATTAAACCATATCAACGGAAATAATTTAAGGATATAATAGTAGCAAGTTTTCTCATCATTAGTGAATAGGGTGGCTATATCATTCAATTTAGTAAGATGTGCCACAACAGTTTCAGATTCATAGCCATAGAAAGGATCAGATTCAACTAAAGTAATTATCTCAGGATCAACGGAGAAATCATAATCCTTATCAATAACAAAGATAGGTGAAGTAGCATAAGCAGGATCATATTTCATTCTAGCATTTAGAGTTTTTTGTTTCAACTTAGCCAATAATTTCTTAAGATCACTCCTATCATTGCAAGCAAGAAATTCTCTAGCAGTTTCTTCATCTATAACATAACCCTCAGGCACAACAGGTAATTCATATCTAAGGGGAGAATCTTCATCATCACTTTCAACAATATTATCAGTTTCAATAATTTCATTCTCTCTAGCCCTAGCAAGTTGTTAATCAAGAAATTCACCAAGTGGCACAGTAGTATCAAGCATAGAAGTAGTTTCATCATAAGTATCATGCATAGCAGAAGTGGCATCATCTATAACATGTGACATATCAGAATTAATAGCAGAAGCAGGTTTAGGTGTCGCAAGCTTACTCAAAACAGAAGGTGAATCAAGTGAAGAGCTAGATGGCAGTTCCTTACCTCCCCTCGTAGTTGAGGGATAAATCTTGGTTCTTGGATCTTTCGAGTTCTTCATAATGATAAGCAGATATAAATCCCAAGTGACTCAAAGAATAGATCTATGCTCCCCGGCAACGGCGCCAGAAAATAGTCTTGATAACCCACAAGTATAGGGGATTGCAATAGTTTTCGAGGGTAGAGTATTCAACCCAAATTTATTGATTCGACACAAGGGGAGCCAAAGAATATTCTCAAGTATTAGCAGCTGATATGTCAATTCAACCACACCTGGAAACTTAATATCTATAGCAAGGTATTTAGTAGCAAAGTAATATGATAGTAGTGGTAACGGTAGTAAAAGGTAACGGTAGCAAAAGTAATATTTTTGGTGTTCTATAGTGATTGTAACAATAGCAATGAAAAAGTAAATAAGCGAAGAACAATATATGGAAATCTCGTAGGCAATGGATCGGTGATAGAGAATTATGCCGGATGCGTTTCATCATGTAACAATCATAACATAGGGTGACACACAACTAGCTCCAATTCATCAATGTAATGTAGGCATGTATTCCGAATAGATTCATACGTGCTTATGGAAAAGAACTTGCATGACATCTTTTGTCCTACCCTCCCGTGGCAGCGGGGTCCTATTGGAAACTAAGGGATATTAAGGCCTCCTTTTAATAAAGTACCAGAACAAAGCATTAACACATAATGAATACATGAACTCCTCAAACTACAGTCATCACCGGGAGTGGTCGACCCAATTATTGTCACTTCGGGGTTGCCGAATCATAACACATAGTAGGTGACTATAGACTTGCAAGATATGATCAAGAACTCTCATATATTGATGAAAACATAATAGGTTCAGATCTGAAATCATGGCACTCGGGCCCTAGTGACAAGCATTAAGCATAGCAAAGTCATAGCAACATCAATGCCAGAACATAGTGGATACTAGGGATCAAACCCTAACAAAACTAACTCGATTGCATGATAAATCTCATCCAACCCATCACTGTCCAGCAAGCCTATGATGGAATTACTTACGCACGGCGGTGAGCAACATGAAATTGGTGATGGAGGATGGTTGATGATGATGATGGCGATGGATTCCCCTCTCCGGAGCCCCGAACGGACTCCAGATCAGCCCTCCCAAGAGAGTTTAGGGCTTGGCGGCGGCTCCGTATCATAAAACGTGATGAATCCTTCTCCCTGGTTTTTTTCTCCCCGAAAGTGAATATATGGAGTCAAGGTTGAGGTCGGTGGAGCGTCAGGGGGCCCACGAGGCAGGGGGCGCGCCCCCACCCTTGTGGACAGGTGGAGGCCCCCCTGAGGTGGATCTTCCTTCCAATATTTTTTATATATTCCAAAATAATTCTCCATTGATTTTCAGGTCATTCTGAGAACTTTTATTTCTGCATAAAAATAACACCATGACAATTTTGCTGAAAACAGCGTCAGTCCGGGTTAGTTCCATTCAAATCATGCAAGTTAGAGTCCAAAACAAGGGCAAAAGTGTTTGGAAAAGTAGATACGACAGAGACGTATTAGTAAGTTCTTCCAGGGTAGGTCTCAACTACGGTGGTAGTTCGGTGAAAACTGCTATGGTTAAATGGTAATCACCGTCTGACGTTAACTGCAGTAAACTTGGGTGAGCACTGGTGATCAACAGGAAGATGATTGGGAGCAATGGAGTTGTCTGCGAGGTTGAGGTAAAGAAGGACTTACACCCTAGTAACTTTGAGAAGATTAGGAGCAAGATGCACCATAGTTGCTTCACAAGTGCATATTTAGTCCAGAATTAAGATCAGGAAGGTGCACTCACATGGAGTTTCAAATTGAGCTCAAATTGTCAAGGCTTAGTGATTTGGTTATAGTAAGAAGCTGTAAAAATCTCATACCAATTGGATTCACCAAAATGGTACTTCCTTCACAGCTATCTTCACTAACCAGAATCTTGCAATAATTCTACAGAAATATTGGCTAGGTGAAGTGGTGCCAAATTTTGTGGAGAGCAGTTATTTGGGTAGGAGAATAGTCTGGTAATTTATCAGGATTTTTGAAGCAATATAAAATTCACTTGCTTCACAACCTAAAACTTTTACCAGAAGCAAAGATTTGGTCCTGTGCTCACATGGATGATTGGATGGGGCTGAAATTTGTAGCAGTGAGATAATATGAGCACAAGAAGAGGCATGCAAAATTTCAACTCATTTGGATTCTCCTAGCTAGTACTTCCTTCACAGTGGCTTCTGTTTGACAGAAACTTTGAAAAATCACTGAGGAAGATTGGCTAGGCAAATAAAGTTGAATTTTGGCATGTGGTAATTATTTGGACATAAAAGAATTCCCCACAAGTTTGGGATCAAACAAGATAATATGAATGACACTCCCTTCACAAAGTGCCACTCTGGACAGAAAGGAAGAATAATTATTGAGGAATTATTCTTGGGCTAGGACAGGAAAGTTTGGGCATATTTGAGCAATATATGACCCAAAGAAATTATGATAATTATTTGGGGATTTTTGGATGGACAGAAATATAGGTTGCTTCACAACCTAGGGCACTTGAGGTTATTCCTTTTATAGAAAAAGGAATATTCCTGAGAAAAAGAAATTAGGGTTTGGTTAAGCCTTGGAGTGACATGATCTTGGCAAGGTTTTGAGAATGATGAGCCACTTGGGAGGGGGAATAAGGATGATTTCCCAGGTGACAAGGCCACAGAACCACTCCAAAAAGAAAAACAGAGCAAAGACCAATTAAATTAATAGAAAAAGGAAAGGGCCAAAAACCAGGCTGTTATAGCCCGTTCCCGCACAACCTCGCAGGTTCCCGCGCAAGCTTCCTGCTACCTCTTGAGCATTGCGTTGGTTTTCCCCGAAGAGGAAGGGATGATGCAGCAAAGTAGCGTAAGTATTTCCCTCGGTTTTTGAGAACCAAGGTATCAATCTAGTGGGAGGCTACGCGCGAGTCCCTCGTACCTACACAAAACAAATAAATCCTCGCAACCAACACAAATAGGGGTTGTCAATCCCTACACGGCCACTTACGAGAGTGAGATCTGATAGATATGATAAGATAATATTTTTGGTATTTTTGTCATAAAGATGCAAAGTAAAATAAAGGAAAAGTAAAAAAGCAAAGGAAATAACAAGATTAATATGATGAAGATAGACCCGGGGGCCATAGGTTTCACTAGTGGCTTCTCTCAAGAGCATAAGTATTCTACGGTGGGTGAACAAATTACTGTTAAGCAATTGACAGAATTGAGCATAGTTATGAGAATATCTAGGTATGATCATGTATATAGGCATCACGTCCGAGACAAGTAGACCGACTCCTGCCTGCATCTACTACTATTACTCCACTCATCGACCGCTATCCAGCATGCATCTAGAGTATTAAGTTAAAAACAGAGTAACGCCTTAAGCAAGATGACATGATGTAGAGGGATAAACTCATGCAATATGAAAACCCCATCTTGTTTCCTCGATGGCAACAATACAATACGTGACTTGCTGCCCCTACTGTCACTGGGAAAGGACACCGCAAGATTGAACCCAAAGCTAAGCACTTCTCCCATTGCAAGAAAGATCAATCTAGTAGGCCAAACCAAACTGATAATTCGAAGAGACTTGCAAAGATAACCAATCATACATAAAAGAATTCAGAGAAGATTCAAATATTATTCATAGATAGACTTGATCATAAACCCACAATTCATCGGTCTCAACAAACACACCGCAAAAAGAAGATTACATCGAATAGATCTCCACAAGAGAGGGGGAGAACATTGTATTGAGATCCAAAAAGAGAGAAGAAGCCATCTAGCTACTAACTATGGACCCGAAGGTCTGAGGTAAACTACTCACACTTCGTCGGAGAGGCTATGGTGTTGATGTAGAAGCCCTCCGTGATCGATGCCCGCGGAGCTCCGGAACAGGCCCCAAGATGGGATCTCGTGGATACAAAAGTTACGGCGGTGGAATTAGGTTTTTGGCTCCGTATCTGATCGTTTGGGGGTACGTAGGTATATATAGGAGGAAGGAGTACGTGGTGGAGCAACAGGGGGCCAAGGGTGGAGGGCGCGCCTGGGGGGGTAGGCGCGCCCCCTACCTCGTGGCCTCCTCTTTTGTGTCTTGACGTAGGGTCCAAGTCTCCTGGGTCTTGTTTGTTGAGAAAATCACGTTCCCGAAGGTTTCATTCCGTTTGGACTCCGTTTGATATTCCTTTTCTTCGAAACCCTAAAACAGGCAAAAACAGCAATTCTGGGCTGGGCCTCCGGTTAATAGGTTAGTCCCAAAAATAATAAAGTGGTAATAAAGCCCAATAATGTCCAAAACAGTAATAATATAGCATGGAGTAGATAATATAGCATGGAGCAATCAAAAATTATAGATACGTTGGAGACATATCAAGCATCCCCAAGCTTAATTCCTGCTCGTCCTCGAGTAGGTAAATGATAAAAACAGAATTTTTAATGTGAAGTGCTACTTGGCATAATTTTTAATGTAATTCTACTTAATTGTGGTATGAATATTCAGATCTGAAAGATTCAAGACAAAAGTTTAATATTGACATAAAAATAATAATACTTTGAGCATACTAACAAAGCAATTATGTCTTCTCAAAATAACATGGCCAAAGAAAGTTATCCCTACAAAATCATATAGTCTGGCTATGCTCCATCTTCACCACACAAAATATTTAAATCATGCACAACCCCGATGACAAGCCAAGCAATTGTTTCATACTTTTGACATTCTCAAAACTTTTTCAATTTTCACGCAATACATGAGCGTGAGCCATGGACATAGCACTATAGGTGTAATAGAACGGTGGTCGTGGAGAAGACAAAAAGGGGAAGATAGTCTCACGTCAACTAGGCATATCAGCGGGCTATGGAGATGCCCATCAATAGATATCAATGTGAGTGAGTAGGGATTGCCATGCGACGGATGCACTAGAGCTATAAGTATATGAAAGCTCAAAAAGAAACTAAGTGGGTGTGCATCCAACTTTCTTGCTCATGAAGACCTAGGGAGATTTGAGAAAGCCCATCATTGGAATATACAAGCCAAGTTCTACAATGAAAAATTCCCACTAGTATATGAAAGTGATAACATGAGAGACTCTCTACTATGAATATCATGGTGCTACTTTGAAGCACAAGTGTGGTAAAAGGATAGTAACATTGTCCCTTCTCTCTTTTTCTCTCATTTTTTTTATTTGGGCCTTTTCTCTCTTTTTTATGGCCTCTTTTCTTTCTCTTTTTTTTTGTCCGGAGTCTCATCCCGACTTGTGGGGGAATCATAGTCTCCATCATCCTTTCCTCACTGGGACAATGCTCTAATAATAATGATGATGATCACACTTTTATTTTTCTTACAACTCAAGAATTACAACTCGATACTTAGAACAAAATATGACTCTATATGAATGCCTTCGACGGTGTACCGGGATATGCAATGAATCAAGAGTGGCACGTATGAGAGAATTATGAATGGTGGCTTTGCCACAAATACGATGTCAACTACATGATCATGCTAAGCAATATGACAATGATGGAGTGTGTCATGATAAACGGAATGGTGTAAAGTTGCATGGCAATATATCTCGGAATGGCTATGGAAATGCCATAATAGGTAGGTATGGTGGCTGTTTTGAGGAAGGTATATGGTGGGTGTATGATACCGGCGAAAGGTGCGCGGTATTAGAGAGGCTAGCAATGGTGGAAGCGTGAGAGTGCATATAATCCATGGACTCAACATTAGTCATAAAGAACTCATATACTTATTGCAAAAATCTACAAGTTATCAAATCAAAGTATTACACGCATGTTCCTAGGGGGATAGATTGGTAGGAAAAGACCATCGCTCGTCCCCGACCGCCACTCATAAGGAAGACAATCAAAAATAAAATCATTCTCCGACTTCATCACATAACGGTTCACCATACGTGCATGCTACGGGAATCACAAACTTTAACACAAGTATTTCTCAAATTCACAACTACTCAACTAGCACAACTTTAATATCACCATCTTCATATCTCAAAACAATTATCAAGCATCGAACTTCTCATAGTATTCAACACACTAATAAGAAAGTTTTATTATTAATCTTGTATACCAAGCATATTGGGATTTCAAGAAAATTACCATGCTATTTAAGACTCTCAAAATAATCTAAGTGAAGCTTGAGAGATCAATAGTTTCTATAAAACAAATCCACCACCGTGCTCTAAAATATATAAGTGAAGCACTAGAGCAAAACTATATAACTCAGAAGATATAAGCGAAGCACATAGAGTATTCTAAAAAATTTCAAATGATGTATGGCTCTATCAAAAGGTGTGTAAAGCAAGGATGATTGTGGTAAACTAACAAATAAAGACTCAAATCATACAAGACGCTCCAAGCAAAACACATATCATGTGGCGAATAAAAATATAGCTCCAAGTAAAGTTACCGATAGAAGTAGACGAAAGAGGGGATGCCTTCCGGGGCATCCCATGCTTTGGCTTTTAGGTGTCCTTAGATTATCTTGGGGGTGCCATGGGCATCCCCAAGCTTAGGCTCTTGCCACTCCTTGTTCCATAATCCATCAAATCTTTACCCAAAACTTGGAAACTTCACAACACAAAACTTAAAGTAGAAAATCTCGTGAGCTCCGTTAGCGAAAGAAAATAAAAGACCCCTTCAAGGTACTGTAATGAACTCATTCTTTATTTATATTGGTGTTATACCTACTGTATTACAACTTCTCTATGGTTTATAAACTATTTTACTAGCCATAGATTCATCAAAATAAGCAAACAACACACGAAAAACAGAATCTGTCAAAAACATAACAGTCTGTAGTAATCTGTAGCTAGCGCAAGATATGGAACCCCAAAAATTCTAAAATAAATTGCTGGACGTGAGGTATTTATTTATTAATCATATGCAAAAATAATTAAATAAATATCACTTTTCAAATAAAAATGGCAGTAGTTATTATGAGCGCTAAAGTTTCTGTTTTTTACAGCAAGTGTAACAAGACTTTCCCCAAGTCTTCCCAACGGTTCTACTTGGCACAAACACTAATTAAATACAAAAAAACACAACCAAAACAGAGTCTAGATAAATTATTTATTACTAAACATGAGCAAAAATCAAGGAATAAAAATAAAATTGGGTTGCCTCCCAACAAGCGCTATCGTTTAACGCCCCTAGCTAGGCATAACAAGCAAGGATAGATCTAGGTATTGCCATCTTTGGTAGGCAATCCATAAGTGGCTCTCATAATAGATTCATAAGGTAATTTAATTTTCTTTCTAGGAAAGTGTTCCATGCCTTTCCTTAATGGAAATTGGAATATAATATTTCCTTCCTTCATATCAATAATTGCACCAATCGTTCTAAGGAAAGGTCTACCAAGAATAATAGGACATGAAGGATTGCAATTTATGTCAAGAACAATAAAATCTACAGGTAAATAATTCCTATTTGCAACAATAAGAACATCATTAATTCTTCCCATAGGTTTATTAATAGTGAAATCCGCAAGGTGCAAGTTTAAAGAGTAATCATCAAAATCACGGAAACCTAACAAATCACACAAAGTCTTTGGAATCATGGAAACACTAGCACCCAAATCACATAAAGCATAGCATTAGTGATCTTTAATTTTAATTTTAATAGTTGGTTCCCACTCATCATAAAGATTTCTAGGGATAGAAACTTCCAGTTCAAGTTTTTCTTCATAAGATTGCATCAAGGCATCAACGATATGTTTAGTAAACGCTTTATTTTGACTATAAGCATGTGGAGAATTTAGCACGGATTGTAACAAGGAAATACAATCAATCAAAGATCAATTTTCATAGTTAAATTCCTTGAAATCCATAATAGTGGGTTTAGCAACATCTAGGGTTTTAAGTTCTTCAATCCCACTTTTATCAATTTTAGCATCAAAGATCAAAAAATTCTGAATTCTTGGAACGCCTTCTAGGTAAAGGTGGATAATATTCAGTCCCATAATTATCAAGATTCATATTGCAAAACAAAGATTTAATAGGGGACACATCAATAACTTTTAGATCTTCATCTTTATTTTCATAGGAACTAGAAGAACACGCTCTTATAAAGGCGTCTTTCTTAGCACGCATCCTAGCGATTCTTTCTTTGCACTCATCAATGGAAATTCTCATGGCTTTGAGAGACTCATTGACATAATGCTTAGGTGGAATAGATCTAAGTTTCAAAGAATCAACATCAACAGTAATTCTATCAACGTTCCTAGCCAAATCATCAATCTTAAGCAATTTTTCTTCAGTTAAAGCATTGAAATTCTTTTGCGAAGTAATAAATTCTTTAATATTAGATTCAAAATCAGAGGGCATCTTATTATAATTTCCATAAGAATTGTTGTAGGAATTACCATAATTATTAGAGGGATTACTAGGATAAGGCCTAGGGTTGAAATTTCCTCTATACGCGTTGTTACCAAAATTGTTCCTACCAACAAAATTCACATCCATAGATTCATTATTATTCTCAATCAAAGTAGACAAGGGAATATCATTAGGATCAGAAGAAACACTCTAATTAGCAAATAATTTCATAAGTTCATCCATCTTTCCACTCAAAACATTAATTTCTTCTATCGCATGCACCTTTTTATTAGTAGATCTTTCAGTATTCCATTGAGAATAATGAACCATAATATTATCTAGGAGTTTAGTAGCTTCTCCTAAAGTGATTTCCATAAAAGTGCCTCCCGCGGCCGAATCTAAAACATTTGTAGAAGCAAAATTCAATCCGGCATAAAAAAATTGTATAATCATCCACAAATTTAAACCATGAGTAGGGCAATTACGTATCATTAGTTTCATTCTCTCCCAAGCTCGTGCAACATGTTCATGATCAAGTTGCTTAAAGTTCATAATATCGTTTCTAAGAGAGATGATCTTAGCGGGAGGAAAATACTTGAGATAAAAGCATCTTTGCACTTATTCCATGAATCAATACTATTTTTAGGCAAAGACGAAAACCAAGCTTTAGCATGATCTCTAAGCGAAAAAGGAAATAGCTTCAATTTAACAATATCATTATCCACATCTTTCTTCTTTTTCATGTCACACAAATCAACGAAGCTATATAGATGGGTAGCGGCATCTTCACTAGGAAGGCCGGAAAATGGATCTTTCATGACAAGATTCAGCAAAGCAGTATTAATTTCACAAGATTCAGCATCGGTAAGAGGAGCAATCGGAGTGCTAATAAAATCATTGTTGTTGGTATTGGTGAAGTCTAATAATTTAGTATTATCTTGACCAATCGTGACAAGCAAGCAACTAACACACAAGCAAACAAAAAGCAAGCGGGCAAAAAGAGGCAAACTGGAAAAGGGAGGGAGGATAGAGAGAGGGTGAATAAAACGGCAAGGGTGAAGTGGGGGAGAGGAAAAGGAGAGGCAAATGGCAAATAATGTAATGCGGGAGATAAGGGTATGTGATGGGTACTTGGTATATTGACTTTTGCGTAGACCTCCCCGGCAACGGCGCCAGAAATCCTTCTTGCTACCTCTTGAGCACTGCATTGGTTTTCCCCGAAGAGGAAGGGATGATGCAGCAAAGTAGCGTAAGTATTTCCCTCGGTTTTTGAGAACCAAGGTATCAATCCAGTAGGAGGCTATGTGTGAGTCCCTCGTACCTGCACAAAACAAATAAAACCTCACAACCAACGTGAATAGGGGTTGTCAATCCCTACATGTCCACTTACGAGAGTGAGATCTGATAGATATGATAAGATAATATTTTTGGTATTTTTGTGATAAATATGCAAAGTAAAATAAAGGCAAAGTAAAAAAGCAAAGGAAATAACTAAGTAGTAGGAGATTAATATGATAAAGATAGACCCAGGGGCCATAGGTTTCACTAGTGGCTTCTCTCGAGAGCATAAGTATTCTACGGTGGGTGAACAAATTACTGTTGAGCAATTGACAGAATTGAGCATAGTTATGAGAATATCTAGGTATGATCATGTATATAGGCATCACGTCCGAGACAAGTAGACCGACTCCTGCCTGCATCTACTACTATTACTCCACTCATCGACCGCTATCCAGCATGCATCTAGAGTATTAAGTTAAAAACAGAGTAACGCCTTAAGCAAGATGACATGATTTAGAGGGATAGACTCATGCCATATGATGAAAACCCCATCTTGTTATCCTTGATGGCAACAATACAATACGTGCCTTGCTGCCCCTACTGTCACTGGGAAAGGACACCGCAAGATTGAACCCAAAGCTAAGCACTTCTCCCATTGCAAGAAAGATCAATCTAGTAGGCCAAAGCAAACTGATAATTCAAAGAGACTTGCAAAGATAACAAATCATACATAAAAGAATTCAGAGAAGATTCAAATATTATTCATAGATAGACTTGATCATAAACCCACAATTCATCGGTCTCAACAAACACACCGCAAAAAGAAGATTACATCGAATAGTTCTCCACAAGAGAGGGGGAGAACATTGTATTGAGATCCAAAAAGAGAGAAGAAGTCATCTAGCTAATAACTATGGACCCGTAGGTCTGAGGTAAACTACTCACACTTCATCGAAGAGGCTATGGTGTTGATGTAGAAGCCCTCCGTGATCGATGCCCCCTCCGGCGGAGCTCCGGAACAGGCCCCAAGATGGGATCTCGTGGATAGAGAAAGTTGCGGCGGTGGAATTAGGTTTTTGGCTCCGTATCTGATTGTTTGGGGGTACGTAGGTATATATAGGAGGAAGGAGTGCGTCGGTGGAGCAACAGGGGGCCCACGAGGGTGGAGGGCGCGCCTAGGGGGTAGGCGCGCCCCCTACCTCGTGGCCTCCTCTTTTGTGTCTTGACATAGGGTCCAAGTCTCCCGGGTCTTGTTTGTTGAGAAAATCACGTTCCCGAAGGTTTCATTCCGTTTGGACTCCGTTTGATATTCCTTTTATTCGAAACCCTAAAACAGGAAAAAAAACAGCAATTCTGGGCTGGGCCTCCGGTTAATAGGTTAGTCCCAAAAATGTCCAAAACAGTAGATAATATAGCATGGAGCAATCAAAAGTATAGATACGTTGGAGACGTATCACTTCCCGCCCGACTCGGTGAAATCCCCCCAAAATCCCAATGCTTACCGGCCTTGTATATAAACCCTCACGGCCGGCGAGTCTTGGGTCGCATTTCCCCTCCCTCCCTGTAGCTTATCTTGTCTGCTTCTCCCACAATCGCCAATGGCATGGGTCTGTCGTCGTCGCTCAGCCACTCCGCCGTCATCAGATGACAGCTCCAGCTGGGAGGCTACACCGCAGCGGCGGCGTAGTCCCTGGCGTAGTGTAGTGCGCGTGGTGAGGGAGTCCTGGATTAGGGGGTGTTCGGATAGCCGAACTATACCTTCAGCCGGACTCCTGGACTATGAAGATACCAGATTGAAGACTTCGTCCCGTGTCCGGAAGGGACTTTCCTTGGCGTGGAAGGCAAGCTTGGCAATACGGATATTCAGATCTCCTACCATTGTAACCGACTCTATGTAACCCTAACCCTATCCGGTGTCTATATAAACCGGAGGGTTTTAGTCCGTAGGACGACATACACATCAACAATCATACCATAGGCTAGCTTCTAGGGTTTAGCCTCTCTGATCTCGTGGTAGAACTCTTGTAATACCCATACCATCAATATTAATCAAGCAGGACGTAGGGTTTTACCTCCATCGAGAGGGCCCGAACATGGGTAAAACTTCGTGTCCCCTGCCTCCTATTACCATCCGACCTAGACGCACAGTTCGGGACCCCCTACCCAAGATCCGCCGGTTTTGACACCGACATTGGTGATTTCATTGAGAGTTCCTCTGTGTCGTCGCTGTCAGGCTCGATGGCTCCAACGATCATCAATGGCGATGCAGTCCAGGGCGAGACCTTCCTCCCCGGACAGATCTTCGTCTTCGGCGGCTTCGCATTGCGGGCCGATTCACCTGGCCATCTAGAGCAGATCGAAAGCTACGCCCCTGGCCGTCAGGTCAGATTTGGAAGTTTAAACTACACGGCTGACATCCGCGGGGACTTGATCTTCGACGGATTCGAGTCACTGCCGAGCGCGCCGCACTGTCCCGACGAGCATGATCTAGCTCTGCCGCCGAACAGTGCCCTGGAGGCCGCACCCGCATCGGCTCCGATCCTTAATTCGGAGCCAACTGCGCTGATCAAGGATGGGCGGTCGGACGCCGCCTCGGGGGTTGCGATCCCCACGGTGATTGAGCCGAACACCAGCCCTGCACTCCGCGAGACTCGTGACTCCAAGGAGCCGGACTCCTCTCCGGACTCCGAACCCTCCGCGCCCCTACCAATCGAATCCGAATGGGCGCCGATCATGGAGTTTACTGCCACGGACATCTTTCAGCACTCGCCTTTTGGCGATATTCTGAAGACACTGAAGTCTCTCTCTTTATCAGGAGTGCCTTGGCCGGACTACGGTCAGCAAAATTGGGATGCGGACGATGAAGAAATTCAAAGCCCACCCACCACCCACTTTGTTGCCACTGTCGACGATTTAACCGACATGCTCGACTTCGACTCCGAAGACATCGACGGTATGGACGCCGATGAAGGAGACGAGGAAGAACCAGCACCTATTGGGCCCTGGAATGCCACTTCGTCATATGACGTATGCATGGTGGACGCGCCAAAAGATGACGACGAGGAGCGGAAGGACGCACTGAAGGCTTGTTCCCTCGAAAAGCAGTCAAAGCGGCGACGCAAGCGCCGCCCCAAATCCCGCCTTGACAGAAATAGCAATCACACAGACCCAGCACTGGAGCAGGGCGAACCGCTGCCGGACAACGGTAATCCGGATAATCAAACCGAACAAACAAATCCTATCAAGGATAATGGTCCGGATGACATAACGCCGGACAGACACCCGGAGCAGCAGACTTCCCGTAAAAGGCTTGTTGCCACCGCGAGGAGTCTGAAAAAGCAGAAGCAAAGGCTCAACGCTGCGCAAGACACTCCACATTAGATGGAGCAAAATACTCAATACAGCAGCGAGGTATGGCGACAATCGCCCCTCCAAGAGCTACCCAAAGCGGAAGCTGCTACCCGAATTCGATGAGGAGGCCTCAGACCCCCCACAACCAAATATCAAAGCAGCCACCTGGTCGGATAGACAACCCCTATACCAACATAGAGCGGCATACAACGCTGCTCACAATACAATACGCGACCCATACGAGGGCTCACACCCAAAGGACGGCGCAACAAGATCCATCTATGGACCACGCAAGCGCACCCCAACATACAATGCAACACAACAAACACTCGAACAACGTGGTACACCCAGCTACAGGGGTGCCGCACACCCCCTATGTTTCACCGATGAGGTGCTGGACCATGAATTTCCAGAGGGATTCAAGCCCGTAAACATAGAGGCATACGACGGAACAACAGACCCTGGGGTCTGGATTGAGGACTACATCCTTCATATCCATATGGCTCGAGGAGATGATCTCCACGCCATCTAGTACCTACCCCTCAAGCTCAAAGGGCCAGCTCGTCACTGGCTCAAAGGCCTCCCCGAAAGCTCCATTGGAAGTTGGGAAGAGCTCGAAGACACCTTTCGGGAAAATTTTCAAGGGACTTATGTCTGACCTCCGGATGCGGACGATTTGAGTCATATAACTCAACAACCCGGAGAGTCCGCTCGAAAGCTTTGGAACAGGTTTCTTACTAAAAAGAACCAGATTTTCGACTGTCCGGACGCCGAAGCCTTGGCAGCTTTCAAGCATAGCGTCCGTGACGAATGGCTCGCCAGACACCTCGGCCAAAATAATCTGAGAACGATGGCCGCATTAACAAACCTCATGACCCGCTTTTGCGCGGGTGAGGACAGCTGGCTAGCCAGATGTAGCACCAGCGACCCCAGTACATCTAAACTTAGAGATGGAAACGGGAAATCACGGCGCAACAGCAACAACAAACGTCAGATTAAAGAAGATAGCACGAAGGGCACGGCAGTAAATGCCGGATTCAAAAGCTCTCTGCCAAGTCAAAAGCCGCCCCCTAAAGGCACCAGGGATGAACCGTCCAGCCTCAACAAAATTCTGGACCAAATATGTCAGATTCATAGTACCCCTGGTAAACCTGCTAATCATACCCACAGAGAATGTTGGGTCTTCAACCAGTCCGGCAAGCTCAACGTCGTAAACAAGGGGGAGGATACACAAAGTGAAGACGAGGACGAGCCCCCCAAGAAAGACACGGGGGAACAAAAGAAATTTCCACCCGAAGTCAAAACGGTAAACGTGTTACACGTGATCAAGGGAAAACACAACACGGCACTCCCAGGAAAATATACCCAAGTGCCTGTCACCGCGGAGTCCTGCCACTGGTCATCTCAACCGATCACTTTCGACCATCACGATTACTCATCAAGTATCCGGCACGCAGGATGGGCTGCCCTGGTATTAGACCCAGTAATTGGCGGATATCACTTCACACGAGTCTTCATGGACGGCGGCAGTAGCCTAAACCTAATATATCAGGATACAATCCGCGGGATGGGGTTAGACCCAACACAAATTCACCACAGCAATACTACCTTTAAAGGAGTAACACCAGGCCCAGGGGCTCGTTGTATGGGCTCCCTCTTACTACAAGTTATATTCGGCTCCCCCGATAACTTCCGTCGCAAGCATTTAACTAATTTCCACATTGCTCCGTTTCAAAGTGGCTATCAAGCACTGCTCGGACGCGGAGCTTTCGCTCGCTTTAATGCAATACCACACTACGCCTCCCTTACACTCAAGATGCCCGGCCCACGTGGCGTCATTACAGTGTATGGAAATATCAAGCGATCTCTGCGCGCCAAAGAGAGTGAGGCTGCCTTGGCAGCCGCACATTAAAGGCGCCCGGACTAGCGAAAGCATCCAATAGGTGGTCAAGACCTCAGACGCAACCAATCGAGTCCGGCGCCGCTACTTATACCAAATAAATGGTTACACCCCTATTTGTCAATACAAGGGGCTCAACACGCACAGACAAGTGGCAATTTCTTCTCATCTTGAATTATACATGGTTTCTTTAACAAACTATCTTTTTGCACGACAACTTTTTCACCTAAGTTCCTCTCTTTTACAGACGATCACCGTGCTACACCCGTCCAGGATACGGCACAACAGAGACACATGCGCAGACGTGCAGCTGGGACCCGCTCCAAGGATTCTTTTTAGATTAAGACCCTGCGTAAACCTTTTTTACTGTCTCTTGTTGATACATATCCACCGTTGAGAAGGATGCTGACGTCTTGGCATGTGGCCACGCCAGGACAATGCGCGTACCTGGACACAAGGGGCTTCTTACAAAGGCCATTATTTAGGCCCGGTTTATACCACAAAGACCGAATACCTTAGGGAGTGTTCGGCGTTGCGAGTTTGGCCCTATATGCATTAGCTCCGAATCATTGTCTTTGGTCAAATATTGGGTTTGCCCGGCTCCTGTGTTTTGGTGTCTTACGTTCTGCTTTACCGGCTAAGGTAGCACCAGGAGAACTACTGCGATTGTGCCCTGGTTCATCCGGACGAGCACCTCAGTAGAGAAAGCCGAAAACTGACTGTCATGATGTAGCATGAGACTGGTCAACCACTCGATGACCTGTGGGAATGTTAGAATTCCTCCGCCTTAACGAAGGGCCGTTTTCCGGCTAGGCATGTCCGCACCCCGAGATCAGGAGAGCGCGGAGCCACCAGGGGCTATCTAGTAGCCCCACTGTCAAACTCCTATGGCTAAGTGAAAGTGTTAAAGCATTATAGTCTGGTTGCCTCGCTCGCTCCGCTATCACCTCCTTAATAGGACCAAGATGTTGGGTTAAGTGTGAACGCGTGTTTTTGTGAGCACCTCCGCATTATATGCGTGGGGGTTGAAGCCGACGACTGCAATCTTTCAGGTTATACACATGTATACAAAAACGGCCGCCAGGAGGCATCATATTACTTTCAGGAAAAAGTATAAAAATAGCCTTATAAACATTTATAAAAGCATCTCGCTTACAATGAGATTACATATCACTCAAACATAATATTTTTGAGCACTGGGCCTCTACCAAACGGGCACCCTCAAGAAGTTCTTCAAAGTAGTGCTCAGCAGCCTTCCGGCCTATGGCCGAATCCCGCGCTGCAACATTGGTAGCATCCATCTCGGCCCAGTATGCCTTGACACGGGCAAAGGCCATCCGTGCGCCCTCTATGCACGCCGACCTCTTCATCGCATCAATGCGCGGCACCACATCAAGTAACTGATGCACCAAGCTGAAATAGCTGTTCGGTTTTGACCCATCTGGCCATAATTGATCCACAACAGACCTCATGGAGAGTCCGGACAACCTATTTAGTTTGGCCCATTCGGCTAATTGGTCAGTCAATGACAGCGGACGCTCGGGAGAATGGAATTGTCTCCAAAACAGCTGATCTACTTCACGATCCGTCTGACCCTGGAAGTACTTGGCCGCATCGGCAGCGCTCGCCGCCAAGTCCATATACACATCCTCCGAACTCCACAGCCGATCCAAAGGGGCATACCATGGATCTCCGAACCTCCTCTGCAACATAAAGGATTTCCCAGCTACAATATCCCCGGCTTCCCGCAACTCCTCCTTCTTTTCCCTCATAGCAGAGCGGTGGTCTTTTCTCGTCGCAGCAGCCTTCTCAAGGTTCAATGCCTTCGCCTGGTTTTCCTTTATAAGAACCCGACAATGGTCGGTGGCGGCTTTTAATTCTTTGGCCATCTTGGCCATCTTGTCACGGCTCTCGCCATGTGCGGCCTTCTCGGCTTGCAACTCTTCGGCCGCCTTCAAAGCAGCCGCATTACCCAACCTCGCGTGTTCCTTGGCTCGGGCAAGTTCTGCCCGCAAGGCTTCAACAGTGGCAGCTCCATCTGCAGTCACAACATATTACAGATGCGGGCATCATACTGCTCTTCCTATTGTGGCATTTATCAGATAATGACACTTACCCTGTGCCCCGTCAAGCCTTTTGTTAACAAGCTCGATGTCAGCGTCTGCCGCATCCAACTGCCGTTCTAAATGGGCAAACTCGCTATTCCGGCTAGCCACCGAAGTTTCCATCACCTGCACATAGAGGCAGTATGGTTATTACCTGGGAATATGATCCTCTATTCGTGGTCGTTTCCAACGACAACCAGAGTCTCAGGGGCTACTATCTACACAGGGCACACCTAGTATGTGCAGGACTATCATACATTCTTTTACGTACCTCAAAGCCTGTCAGTAGACTCATAAAAGCTTCATGCAATCCGCTTTCGGCGGACGATATTCTCTCCATCACCGTATTCATCAGCACACAGTGTTCATCTGAGATGGCCGCTCTCCCCACCAACTCCCTCAGAACATCTGATCGCACACTAGACGGTGCCAGACTCTTTTGTCTGCTCTCTTCGGGAGCCGGACACTGGGAGCTTCGGGGGTCAATGGGATTATCTTCTGGCCTCACCGGACTCGGAGAGGCCCTCCGCGACGACACTTCAGGGTCGCCCGCTTCCGGAGCGGAGGAGTCCGGAGGAGGCGTTTCGCTCTCCATCATCTCTTGAAGAAGATCCCCCGAAGACGAGCTCATTTGAGAGGGGCTAAGGCCCGAACTGCAAAAATATATGCGGTGGTTATCTTCTCAGAAGAAAAAGATGGCATATATGTACTATTAAAGTATTACGAGTCACTTACGACTCGCGGGAGAATTGATCCCCCCGCGGACTTTGTGCGGCAACAGCACCCCCCCAAGGCAGGACCCTCTGTGGGAGACTTTTTCTCCCATTTGGAAGCTTCGGCGTCCGAATCCCCGGGTGCAGTCCTTTTCCTCTTCAGGTCGTCCTCCTTCATGGAGACGCTCGCTCCCTCGGTTAGAATGGGCAGCGTTGGGGGCCCGCGTCCGCCCGCATTATCCTCCACAGTATCTTCCTTCAAGGGCTCCGGGCAAGGTGTGGTCTGGAGCATCTTTTCCAATACCGGGTTTTCCAAACCCTCGGGGAGGGGGGCCGAACACCGAATCAACTTCGCCTTTGTTAGCCAGTTCTGGTCAAAAAGCGAACTCTCAAAAAAATAACTTCGTAACGAGAGAGAGATAGTATGTTCGGCTGGAAGATACCTTACCTGTTCGGTGGCGCGGTTACTACTCAGGCCCACATCCTCGGTGATTTCCGGACACTCCACCTGAGGTCCGAAGAATGACTTGTACATCTCCTCGTGCGTTAGGCCGAGAAAATCTTGAATGACACGCGGTCCCTCAGGATTGAACTCCCATAGGCGAAGAGGCCGGCGTTTGCAAGGCTGGACTTGACGAACCAGCATAACTTGTATTACCGCAACCAAACTGAAATCTCCATTGAAGAGATCTCGAATGCTAGGGGCGGCTGGCCCCCAGCTCAGACCTCTACGGATCCATGACATCAGTTGTGGTGGAGGGCCTGAGCGGAAAATAGGGGCGGTTGCCCACTTGGCACTTCTAGGAGCCGTGATGTAGAACCACTCCCGTTGCCACAATTCAGACACCTCTGGGATGGAACCTTTGGGCCACGGGGCTCCCATCATCCTGCGTATTGAGGCACCTCCACACGCTGCATGTTGCCCCTCGATCATCTTCGGCTTCACTTCAAAGGTCTTGAGCCAGAGGCCAAAGTGAGGGGTAACCCGGAGGAAGGCCTCGCACACGACGATAAATGTCATGATATGAAGAAACTAGTCCGGAGCTAGATCATGGAAGTCTAGCCCGTAATAAAACATCAAACCCCTGACAAAAGGATCCAGAGCAAGGCCTAGACCTCGGAGGAAGTGGGAGGCGAACACGACGTTCTCGTCGGGTTCGGGGGTGGGAACGGCCTGCCCTCAAGGAGGCAGCCGATGCAAAATCTCGGCGGTCAGATATCTGGCCTCCCTCAACTTTTTGATGTCCTCTTCCGTGACGGAGGAAGGCACCCATTGGCCTTGAAAGCTAGATCCGGACATGACTGAAGGTTCGGAGCACCTGACCTGAACTTTGGGCGTTTGAGCTCGAGGTGGGGGAAGGATTTGATTGAGCATGGGAGGGAAAAATAAAAGCCTTGTCCCCTTTATAAAGAGGGTGAATATCAAGAGTCCTCTCCGTGTCTGTTTGTACTTTCCTATAATCTAGGAGTCCTAGAAGCGGTTGGGTTACCCACGCCCGTATTGATGAGAATCCCGGAATAAGGGGACACGATCTCTGCTTTAACAAGACATGCCATGGAAACCGCCTCGCATGACGTGCTGAGGTGGGGTAATAAAACGACTCGGATAAAGGCTTGGTCGTGGTGTGACACATTACGGAATACGTCAGCAGATTAGATTTGTGTAAATATTATTCTCTCTATGGCAATATGTGGAAACTTATTTTGCAGAGCTGGACACTATCTTTGTGTTCAAAATCTTCTATGAAGTACTTGGAGAAGGAACCCGCCTTGCAATGCCGAAGACAATCTGCGCGCCGGACTCGTCGTCATTGAAGCCTGGTTCAGGGGCTACTGAGGGAGTCCTGGATTAGGGGGTGTTCGGATAGCCGAACTATACCTTCAGCCGGACTCCTGGACTATGAAGATACCAGATTGAAGACTTAGTCCCGTGTCCGGAAGGGACTTTCCTTGGCGTGGAAGGCAAGCTTGCCGATACGGATATTCAGATCTCCTAGCATTGTAACCGACTCTATGTAACCCTAACCCTATCCGGTGTCTATATAAACCGGAGGGTTTTAGTCCGTAGGACGACATACACATCAACAATCATACCATAGGCTAGCTTCTAGGGTTTAGCCTCTCTGATCTCGTGGTAGATCAACTCTTGTAATACCCATACCATCAATATTAATCAAGCAGGACGTAGGGTTTTACCTCCATTGAGAGGGCCCAAACCTAGGTAAAACTTCGTGTCCCCTGCCTCCTGTTACCATCCGGCCTAGACGCACAGTTCGGGACCCCCTACCCAAGATCTGCCGGTTTTGACACCGACACGTGGCATCCCTGTTGGGTGTGTGCGGAACACCCACCACACGCTCCGCCGCCGCTGCCCGTCGGCAGCTGTTGCCGGCCGCCGTTGCCATCACACCACCGTCGAAAGCCAGGGCCATCGCCCACTCTGCCGCTGCGGCCCGAAGGCGGGAGGTGGTCGTCGTGGCCGCTACCCCACTGCCGGCCACCGTGGCCATCACCTGCTCCGCCACCGCGGCCCGAAGGCAGGAGGTGGTGGTCGTGGCCGCCAACCCATCATCGGCCGCCATGGCCACCAGCCCATTGTCGACCGCCGAGGTCATCACCCTCCCCGCCACCTCCGCCCGAAGGAGGGAGGCGGAGGTGGATGCCCGCACATGCATCAGCGACCTTGCGTGCTACACCGAGTTCCTGCAGGAGGAGGAGGAGCTCCTCGTCGAGCACGCAAAGAGCCTTACCACCATCGTGGCCGCAGCACACGCCGCCTCAGAGGCGAGGAATTAGGAGATCTACGAGGAGAACCACCGCTTCAAGAGGGGTCATCTGGAGCGGCAGAGGGCGTTCAAGGTGAGCGTCGCTGAAGCTGTAGCAGCAGCAGCAGGCACCATATTGCAGTTGTACAGCTCGTCGGTAGGCTCTTCCTTGTCTGCCTCTTACTGAGTGCGCTCGGCAGAGGAGAGGCAGCCGGAAGTAGCACAAAGCCCCTCCGTAGTAGTAGTATTTAGGGGCTATTTTGTTCAGTTCATCTGACTATAGATGTGGCGGAACTATACAACGTACTTAAAATTAGCTAGTATATATAGTTGAACTAGCTATTTCAGTACGTGGTTGGCAACAATTGGGAAAAAGTTTGGTCGGTTCAGCTGTCGAGTTGAATTGTTTGTATAAATTAAGAACGACTACTTAATCTCTATGAATGAAATCTATGCTTAATTACTGAATTTTAGTTGCAAAAAATTGATACCGCTGGTGATTTTAGCTTCATATTTTGACAAATCGCAGTGTTACAAGGTTGACAAATGGCAATGTTACTAGATCAACAAACGTCAATCTTTCCAGTTTGACAAATGGCAACATACCCAAATTGTTTGTAAGTGGTTGCACACGGGTCATCCAAAAGAATCATTTGCGTTGAAGAGATGCACAAATCCTGCTCTCACTTTGCATACGGGTGTTCTATCTAAAACGTTTGCGATCAAGTGCTGCACAAATCCTGCTTGGCACATTTTCCCTTAGCTTCCTGGGGAAGCTGTCGGTTCGCATACGGGTGTTCTAACTAAAACATTTGCGATGAGTGTTTTATATTTAAAAACCATTGACATTTTTTCAAAAGAAAATCGTTTGATAAGTCTGTACATTAAGAGAGAAAAACGCAAGTTCGCTCAAACCATATCTTTCATTCAGTCATACGGCAAATTTATAATCATATGATCTAGATACAGTATTAAACCCAAGAAAAAACTATTTCCGGCGACGGCGGAGGCGGCGTGCCGCGTCATCATTGTCGTTGTCATCCTCTAGGATGCCGTTGTTGAAGTCTTCAATGCAGCATGGAATGTTCTTCACTTGTAAATCAAACATCATGTCATCGCGCGATCGACGGGCGGGGCGCGGGAGGATGGCAGCTGGCGGCACTGAGAGGTTGCAGTCGACGGCGGTGTCCCATGCTGCTGAGGGGGGGCGCGCACGGGCATGATAAGTCCATTTTGCATCATGCTTCTATATCAATATTTATTGCATTATGGCCTATTATTACACACTATATCACAATACTTATGCCTATTCTCTCTTATTTTACAAGGCTTACATGAAGAGGGGGAATGCTGGCAGCTAGAATTCTGGGCTGGAAAAGGAGCAAATATTAGAGACTTATTCTGCACATCTCCAAAAGTCCTGAAACTCCACGGGAATTATTTTTAGAATATAGAAAAAAAATATTGGGCGAAAGAAATACCAGAGGGGGGCACCCACCGTCCACGAGGGTGGGGGCGCGCCCCCTGCCTTGTGGGCCCCCTGGTGGCCCTCCGATGCCCATCTTTGGCTATATGGAGTCTTTCGTCGAAAATCATAAGCAAGCTCATGGGACGAAACTCCGCCGCCATGAGGCGGAACCTTGGTGGAACCAATCTAGGGCTCCGGTGGAGCTATTCTTCTGGGGAAACTTCCCTTTGGGAGGGGGAAATCATCACCAACGATCCTCTCATCGGGAGGGGGTCAATCTCCATCAACATATTCACCAGCACCATCTCATCTCAAACCCTAGTTCATCTCTTGTATCCAATCTTTGTATCCAAACCTCAGATTGGTACCTGTGGGTTGCTAGTACTGTTGATTACTCCTTGTAGTTGATGCTAGTTGGTTTACTTGGTGGAAGATCATATGTTCAGATCCATTATGCATATTAATACCCCTCTGATTATGAACATGAATATGCTTTGTGAGTAGTTACTTTTGTTCCTGAGGACATGGGAGAAGTCTTGCTATAAGTAGTCATGTGAATTTCGTATTCGTTCGATATTTTGATGAGATGTATGTTGGCATCCCTCTAGTGGTGTCTGTTGGGGAACGTAGCAGAATTTTAAAATTTTCTACGCATCACCAAGATCAATCTATGGAGTCATCTAGCAACGAGGGATAGGGGAGTGCATCTACATACCCTTGTAGATCGCGCGCGGAAGCGTTCAAGAGAACGGGGTTGATGGAGTCGTACTCGTCGTGATTCAAATCACCGATGACCTAGCGCTGAACGGACGGCACCTCCGCGTTCAACACACGTACGGTTGGGAAGACGTCTCCTCCAACTTGATCCAGCAAGGGGGAAGGAGAGGTTGATGAAGATGCAGCAACACCACGGCGTGGTGGTGGAAGCAACGGTGATCTCGGCAGGGCTTCGCCAAGCTCAGGGAGAGGGAGGAGTGTCACGGGAGGGAGAGGGAGGCGCCAGGGGCTAGGGTGTGTCTGCCCTCCCTCCCCCCACTATTTATAGGACCCCTAGGGGGCGCCGGCCCTAGGAGATTGAATTTCCAAGGGGGGCGGCGGCCAAGGGGGGTGGAGTGCCCCCCAAGCCAAGTGGGGCGCCCCTACCCCTAGGGTTTCCAACCCTAGGCGCAGGGGAGGCCCATGGGGGGCACACCAGCCCATCTGGGACTGGTTCCCCTCCCACTTCAGCCCATGGGGCCCTCCGGGATAGGTGGCCCCACCCGGTGGACCCTCGGGACCCTTCAGGTGGTCCCGGTACAATACCGATTACCCCGAAAACCTTCCCGATGGCCAAAACTTGAATTCCTATATATAAATCTTCACCTCCGGACCAATCCAGAGCTCCTCGTGAAGTCCGGGATCTCATCCGGGACTCCAAACAACTTTCGGGTTACCGTATACTAATATCTCAACAACCCTAGCGTCACCGAACCTTAAGTGTGTAGACCCTACGGGTTTGGGAGACACGCAGACATGACCGAGACGACTCTCCAGTCAATAACCAACAGCGGGATCTGGATACCCATGTTGGCTCCCACATGCTCCTCGATGATCTCATCGGATGAACCATGATGTCGAGGATTCGATCAATCCCGTATACAATTCCCTTTGTCAATCGGTACGTTACTTGCCCGAGACTCGATCGTCGGTATCCCAATACCTCGTTCAATCTCGTTACCGGCAAGTCACTTTACTCGTACCGTAATGCATGATCCCGTGATCAACCACTTGGTCTCATTGAGCTCATTATGATGATGCATTACCGAGTGGGCCCAGAGATACCTCTCCATCATACGGAGTGACAAATCCCAGTCTCGATTCGTGCCAACCCAACAGACACTTTCAGAGATACCTGTAGTGTACCTTTATAGTCACCTAGTTATGTTGTGACGTTTGGCACACCCAAAGCACTCCTACGGTATCCGGGAGTTGCACAATCTCATGGTCTAAGGAAATGATACTTGACATTCGGAAAAGCTATAGCAAACGAACTACACGATCTTTGAGCTATGCTTAGGATTGGGCCTTGTCCATCACATCATTCTCCTAATGATGTGATCCTGTTATCAATGACATCCAATGTCCATAGTCAGGAAACCATGACTATCTTTCGATCAACGAGCTAGTCAACTAGAGGCTCACTAGGGACGTGTTGTGGTCTATGTATTCACACATGCATTACGATTTCCGGATAACACAATTATAGCATGAACAATAGACAATTATCATGAACAAAGAAATATAATAATAACCATTTTATTATTGCCTCTAGGGCATATTTCCAATAGTGTCATGTGAACGTCGACTACATGACACTTCACCATTGTTTGGGCCTAGAGGGAGGCATTGGGAAGTAATAAGTAGATGATGGGTTGCTAGAGTGACAGAAGCTTAAACCCTAGTTTATGCGTTGCTTCGTAAGGGGATGATTTGGATCCATATGTTTCATGCTATGGTTAGGTTTACCTTAATACTTCTGTTGTAGTTGTGCATGCTTGCAATAGGGGTTAATCATAAGTGGGATGCTTGTCCAAGTAAGGACAGTACCCAAGCACCGGTCCACCCACATATCAGATTATCAAAGTACCGAGCGTGAATCATATGAGCGTGATGAAAACTAGCTTGACGATAATTCCCATGTGTCCTCGGGAGCGCTTTCCTTTATATAAGAGTTTGTCCAGGCTTGTCCTTTGCTACAAAAAGGATTGGGCCATCTTGCTGCACCTTATTTACTTTTATTACATGTTACCCGTTACAAATTACTCAATCACAAAACTATCTCTTACCGATAATTTCAGTGCTTGCAGAGAATACCTTACTGAAAACTACTTATCATTTCCTTCTGCTCCTCGTTGGGTTCGACACTCTTACTTATCGAAAGGACTGTGATAGATCCCCTATACTTGTGGGTCATCAGGGCACGGCGAGGCGGGTGCAGCCAAATGCACGAGGACCGGCGCCACGGTGGGTGGAGGGGTGCGCACGGGCACGGGCACGAGCGCTGGTGCTGTCATGTACATGAGCTCACGCGGGTCCGCGGAGACCTCGCTGATGCCCATGGCTTCCAGCTCTGCGATAGTACTCGGCAACCAGCTCGTCAATGCTACGAGGATGGTCACTGGTGCGGGCGCGGGGATGGGAGCTGGGACGGGAGCGGGGGCAGCAACCGCCGCGGCCAGCTCGTTCTGGGCCATGTCCATGAGGCCCCATTCCTCCTTATTTTCTATCTCATCTGGCTCGGAGTCGACTTCACCAAACTTGAACACTAGTGGCAAATGATCCATCTGCGCCATGGCGTTGCTGGAGGTCTGCAGGAGGGAGGGGAATGGGAGGCGAACAGTAACGCCACCTGTATTAAGCAGCGGCTCGGGCGCCATTAATGGAGAGGAAGGTGGGCGGCCATGGAATTCAAAGGGCTCGCTTCCCAGTGAGCCTACGCAACGTACACCTCGCACGCTTCCCGGTGAGCCTGTGCATTGTAGGACAGCCTACATGCCTCTTGGTCAGCCTGCGCACCAAAATTTGTTCGCACGCCTCCCGTTCAGTCAAGGTCAAGCAGGTGTCCGCACAGCACCTCCTATAGCCATTAAAACCAAGACATGTGGCGTCACGTGAATGGTTAACAGAATGCACACTATTTGAATTATAAAAACGTTTGAGATATTAAAGTGGAAGCTATTTTTTCAAAATGCCTTTGTTGGCTGTTATTCGAGTGCGCCTTCTCTCAAATGGACACGGAAAATACCACAGCATGTCGGGTGCCATTCCATGATAGCATGCCAAGTTTCATGAATTTCAGACGAGTTTTGGATTTACTAGAATTTAAAAACAAAGTATCTCAATGTTTTGCCGGCAATCAACGGTGCCCTGGTGTTTGAAATTCATTCTCATTTCTTGCATTGGACCTAAGCATGCACCCAAGGACAAAGATTTGATTTTTCAACCAATTTATATGCACTCGAGCATGTGCATGTAGTTCAAATTTGAATTATGCACATAAATGCATTGAAAACTCAGTTAATGCATAAAAATGTACAAACGAACCCCGAAAAATCACAAAAATTGAGACAACACTCCTGTTGTTCTATGTTGACACGAGAAAAAATTTGGAAGTAATAAGAGGCAATGGATATCGTTTCGTCCCAAAGGTGGGACGTTCCCTACCGAAATCATCATGCTTGTTGTGAGAAGCTCTGGTTTGTGAGAAGCATATACCCAAACCTGCCCCAAATGGGACCAAAAATTTACCACGTCATGTTGATGTCGCTCCATGATAGCATGCCAAGTTTCATGAATTTCAGACGAGTTTTGGATTTACTAGAATTTAAAAACAAGGTATCTCAATGTTTGTGGCCGAGTGACGGTGGCATGGTGTTTGACATTCATTCTCTCTTGCATGGGACCTAAGCATGCAACCAAGGACATAAATTTGAATTTTCAACCAATTTATATGCATTAGAGCATGTGCATGTAGTTCAAATTTGATTAATGCACATGAATGCATTGAAAACTCAGTTAATGCATAAAAATGTCCAAACGAACCCCGAAAAATCACAAAAATTGATTATTCCATGCTATTATATTATCAACTTTGGATGTTTATGGGCTTTATTATGAACTTTTATATTATTTTTGGGACTAACCTATTAACCCAGAGCCCAGTGCCAGTTTCTGTTTTTTCCTTGTTTTAGAATATCGCACAAAAGGAAAATCAAACGGAGTCCAATTGACCTGAAACTTCACGGAACTTATTTTTGGATCAGAAGAAGCCCAAAAGACTTGGAGTGCACGTCAGGGGATCAACGAGGAAGCCACAAGGCAGGGGGGGCGCGCCCTCCACCCTCGTGGGCCCCTCGTGGCCCCCCTGACGCACTTCTTCCTCCTATATATCTCCATATACCCTAAAACGATCGAGGAGCACAATAGATCGGGAGTTCCGCCGCCAGAAGCCTCCGTAGACACCGAAAACCAATCTAGACCCGATCCGGCACCCTGCCAGAGGGGGAATCCCTCTCCGGTGGCTATATTCATCATCCCGGCGCTCTCCAATGACGAGGAGGGAGTAGTCCACCCTCGGGGCTGAGGGTATGTACCAGTAGCTATGTGTTTGATCTCTCTCTCTCTCTCATGTTCTTGAGGTGGTACGATCTTGATGTATCGTGAGCTTTGCTATTATAGTTGGATCTTATGATGTTTTCTCCCCCCCCCCTCTAATCTCTTGTAATGGATTGAGTTTCCCCTTTGAAGTTATCTTATCAGATTGAGTCTTTAAAGATTTGAGAACACTTGATGTATGTCTTGCCGTGCGTATCTATGGTGACATTGGGATATCACGTGATTCACTTGATGTATGTTTTGGTGATCAACTTGTGGGTTCCGCCCATGAACCTATGCATAGGTGTTGGCACACGTTTTCGTCGTGATTCTCCAGTAGAAACTTTGGGGCGCTCTTTGAGGTTCTATGTGTTGGTTGAATAGATGAATCTGAGATTGTGTGATGCATATTGTATAATCATACCCACGGATACTTGAGGTGACATTGGAGTATCTAGGTGACATTAGGGTTTTGGTTGATTTGTGTCTTAAGGTGTTATTCTAGTACGAACTCTAGGGTTGTTTGTGACACTTATAGGAATAGCCCAACGGATTGATTGGAAAGAATAACTTTGAGGTGGTTTCGTACCCTACCATAATCTCTTCGTTTGTTCTCCGCTATTAGTGACTTTGGAGTGACTCTTTGTTGCATGTTGAGGGATAGTTATGTGATCCAATTATGTCATTATTGTTGAGAGAACTTGCACTAGTGAAAGTATGAAACCTAGGCCTTGTTTCCTAGCATCGCAATACCGTTTATGCTCACTTTTATCATTAGTTACCTTGCTGTTTTTATATTTTCAGATTACAAAAACCTTTATCTACCATACATATACCACTTGTATCACCATCTCTTCACCGAACTAGTGCACCTATACAATTTACCATTGTATTGGGTGTGTTGGGGACACAAGAGACTCTTTGTTATTTGGTTGCAGAGTTGCTTGAGAGAGACCATCTTCATCCTACGCCTCCTACGGATTGATAAACCTTAGGTCATCCACTTGAGGGAAATTTGCTACTATCCTACAAACCTCTGCACTTGGAGGCCCAACAATGTCTACAAGAAGAAGGTTGTGTAGTAGACATCAAGCTCTTTTCTGGCGCCGTTGCCGGGGAGGTTAGTGCTTGAAGGTATATCTTTAGATCTTGCAATCGAGTCTTTTAGTTTCTTGTTTTATCACTAGTTTAGTTTATAAAAGAAAATTACAAAAAAAATGGAATTGAGTTTGCCTCATATGCTTCATCTTTTTAATATCTTTCGTGAGTATGATGGAAAGGAAAATTGTGCCAAAGTGTTAGAAGAAGAATGCATTAAAATGTTTGGCACTAAATATTTGAATGATGAGCATGATTGCAATGTTCTTAGTATGAATTCCTTGAATATCCATGATGCTAATGATATGCAAAGCCTCAAGATTGGGGAAGCTATGTTTGATGAACATGATATTTTTTATCCCCCAAGTTTTGATGAGCAAATTTATTATGATGAAAGCATGCCTCCTATTTATGATGATTATATTGATGAAAGTGGATTTGGAGAGGTCATGACTTTATTTTCTGATGAATCCACAATTCTGGAAGAGGTTCCAATTGATTATGAGAACAAAGTTGCTATCTATGATGATTATTGTGATGACTTGTATGCTATAAAGAATAATGATATCCATGAAACTTGTCATCATGATTTTAGTTTTCAATTAGATTATGCCTCACATGATAATTATTTTGTTGAGTTTGCTCCCACTATTATTCATGAGAAGAATTTTGCTTGTGTGGAGAGTAATAAAATTTCTATGCTTGTAGATCATGAAAAGAATGCTTTAGGTGCTGGTTATATTGTTGAATTCATTCATGATGCTGCTGAAAATTATTATGAGGGAGGAACATATGCTTGTAGGAATTGCAATAATATCAAGTTTCCTCTATATGTACTTAAAATCTTGAACTTATGTTTGTTTTGCTTTCCTATGCAAGTTGATTCTTGTTCCCACAAGTTGTTTGCTCACAAAATCCCTATGAATAGGAAGTGGGTTAGACTTAAATGTGCTAGTCATATTCTTCATGATGCTCTCTTTATGTTTCAATTCTTATCTTTTATGTGAGCATCATTGAAATCATCATGCCTAGCTAGGGGCGTTAAACGATAGCGCTTGTTGGGAGGCAACCCAATTTTATTTTTGTTCCTTGCTTTTTGTTCCTGTTTAGTAATAAATAATTCATCTAGTCTATGTTTAGATGTGGTTTTATGCTTTTAATTAGTGTTTGTGCCAAGTAGAACCGTTGGGAAGACTTGGGGAAAGTCTTGTTGATCATGCTGTAAAAAACAGAAACTTTAGCACTCACGAGAATTGCTGCCATTTTTATTTGAAAAGTTCTATTTATTTAATTATTTTTTAAGATGATTAATAGATAAATTACTCAGGTCCAGAAATTTATTTTAGAATTTTTGGGGTTCCATAAGTTTACGTTTGATCCAGATTACTACAGACTGTTCTGTTTTTGACAGATTCTGTTTTCTATGTGTTGTTTGCTTATTTCGATGAATCTATGGCTAGTAAAATAGTTTAGAAACCATATAAAAGTTGGAATACAGTAGGTTTAACACCAATATAAATAAATAATGAGTTCATTACAGTACCTTGAAGTGGTGATTTATTTTCTTATACTAACGGAGCTTACGAGTTTTCTATTAAGTTTTGTGTTGTGAAGTTTTCAAGTTTTGGGTAAAGATTCGATGGACTATGGAATAAGGAGTGGAAAGAGCTAAGCTTGGGGATGCCCAAGGCACCACAAGGTAAAATTCAAGGACAACCAAAAGCCTAAGCTTGGGGATGCCCCGGAAGGCATCCCCTCTTTCGTCTTCGTTCATCGGTAACTTTACTTGGAGCTATATTTTTATTCACCACATGATATGTGTTTTGCTTGGAGCGTCAATTTATTTTGTTATGATTTTCTTGCTGTTTTAATAAAATACCAATATCTGAAATTCTTAAATGTTAGAGAGTCTTCATATGGTTGCATAATTATTCGACTACTCATTGATCTTCACTTATATCTTTCGGAGTAGTTTGTTGTTGCTCTAGTGCTTCACTTATATCTTTTTAGAGCACGACGGTGGTTTTATTTTATAGAAATAATTGATCTCTCATGCTTAACTTATACTATTTTGAGAGTCCTTTAGAACAGCATGGTAGTTTTCTTTGGTTATGAAACTAGTCCTAATATGATGGGCATCCAAGAGGGATATAATAAAAAACTTTCATATAGAGTGCATTGAATACTAAGAGAAGTTTGATACTTGATAATTGTTTTGAGATATGGAGATGGTGATATTAGAGTTATGCTAGTTAAGTAGTTGTGAATTTGAGAAATACTTGTGTTGAAGTTTGTGATTCCCGTAGCATGCACGTATGGTGAACCGTTATGTGATGAAGTCGGAGCATGATTTATTTATTGATTGTCTTCCTTATGAGTGGCGGTCGGGGACGAGCAATGGTATTTTCCTACCAATATATCCCCCTAGGAGCATGCGCGTAGTACTTTGTTTCGATAACTAATAGATTTTTGCAATAAGTATGTGAGTTCTTTATGACTAATGTTGAGTACATGGATTATACGCACTCTCACCCTTCCACCATTGCTAGCCTCTCTAGTACCGCGCAACTTTCGTCGGTACCATAAACCCACCATTTACCTTCCTCAAAACAGCCACCATACCTACCTATTATGGCATTTCCATAGCCATTCCGAGATATATTGCCATGCAACTTTCCACCATTCCGTTTACTATGACATGCTCCATCATTGTCATATTGCTTTGCATGATCATGTAGTTGACATTGTATTTGTGGCAAAGCCACCATTCATAATTCTTTCATACATGTCACTCATGCATCATTACACATCCCGGTACACCGCCGGAGGCATTAATATAGAGTCATATTTTGTTCTAAGTATCGAGTTGTAATTCCTGAGTTGTAAGTAAATAAAAGTGTGATGATTGAGGGAGTCCTGGATTAGGGGGTGTCCGGATGGCTAGACTATACCTTCAGCCAGACTCCAGGACTATGAAGATAAAAGATTGAAGACCTCGTCCCGTGTCCGGAAGGGACTTTCCTTGGCGTGGAAGGCAAGCTTGGCGATACGGATATTCAGATCTCCTACCATGGTAACCGACTCTATGTAACCCTAACCCTATCTGGTGTCTATATAAACCGGAGGGTTTTAGTCCGTAGGACAACATACACATCAACAATCATACCATAGGCTAGCTTCTAGGGTTTAGCCTGTCTGATCTCGTGGTAGATCAACTCTTGTAATACCCATATCATCAACATTAATCAAGTAGGACGTAGGGTTTTACCTCCATCAAGAGGGCCCGAACCTGGGTAAAACATCGTGTCCCCTGCCTCCTGTTACCATCCGGCCTAGACGCACAGTTCGGGACCCCCTACTCGAGATCCGCCGGTTTTGACACCGACATTGTTGCTTTCATTGAGAGTTCCTCTGTGCCGTCGCCATCAGGCCTGATGGCTCCTACGATATTCAACAGCGATGCATTCCAGGGTGAGACCTTCCTCCCCGGACAGATCTTCGTCTTCGGTGGCTTCGCACTGCGGGCCAATTCACTTTGCCATCTGGAGCAGATCGAAAGCTACGCCCCTGGTCGTCAGGTCAGATTCGGAAGTTTTAACTACACGGATGACATCCGCGGGGACTTGATCTTCGACGGATTCGAGCCACTGCCGAGCGCGCCGCACTGTCCCGACGAGCATGATCTAGCTCTGCCGCCGAAGAGTGCCCTGGAGGCCGCACCCGCATCGGCTCCGGTCCCTAATTCGGAGCCAACTGCGCCGATCGAGGATGGGCGGTTGGACGCCACCTCGGAGGCTACGATCCCAACGGTGATTGAGCCAAACACCAGCCCCGCACTCCGCGAGACTCATGACTCCAAGGAGCCGGACTCCGAACCCTCCGCGCCCCGGCCTATCGAATCCGATTGGGCGCCGATCATGGAGTTCACTGCCGCGGACATCTTTCAGCACTCGCCTATTGGCGATATTCTGAAGTCATTGAAGTCTCTCTCTTTATCAGGAGAGCCCTGGCCGGACTGCGGCCAGCGAGGTTGGGATTCGGACGATGAAGAAATTCAAAGCCCACCCACCACCCACTTTGTAGCCACTGTCGACGACTTAACCGACATGCTCGACTTCGACTACGAAGACATCGACGGTATGGACGCCGATGAAGGAGATAATGAAGAACCAGCGCCTACTAGGCCCTGGAAAGCCACCTCGTCGTATGACATATACATGGTGGACACCCCAAAAGAGGGAGATGGCGATGGAACAGCGGAGGATGACCCCTCCAAGAAACAGCCTAAGCGCCGACGTCTGCGGCGCCGCTAAAAATCCCGCCAAAACAAACACGGTGATTCCAGCACGGGAGATAATAATACTCTGGAAAGCGCCGAAGAAAACCCCCTCCAGCAAGATTTAGCACAGGAGGATGGAGAAACCAGCCCTCATGAGAGAGCGGCAGACAGAGAGGTCGAGGACGATAATTATACGCCTCCCTCCGAAGACGAGGCAAGCCTCGACGACGACGAATTCGTCGTGCCAGAGGATCCCGTCGAGCAAGAGCGTTTTCAACGCAGGCTTATGGCCACGGAAAGAAGCCTCAAGAAAAAACAGCAACAGCTCAGAGCTGATCAAGATTTGCTACTTGACAGATGGACTAAAGTCCTTGCGGCCGAAGAGCATAAACTCGAACGCCCCTCCAAGAGCTACCCAAAGCGCAGGTTGCTACCCCAATTAGAGGAGGAAGCACTCGATGCGGCCGACCGGCCACCTCGTGGCCACGACAGAGAGGCCTCTCAGCCCTCCACTCAAGCCACACCCCGTACCAAGGCACGAGATATGTTGGAGTACAAGGCTAAACAAACAAGATCGATCTACGGATCGCGTGGGCGCCCCACGGCTCGAGACGGCGTCCGTCACGCCGGCCACAAATTCGGCAAAGCCGAACACAATAGACAAGGTGTTGGAAATATGCCCTAGAGGCAATAATAAATTAGTTATTATTATATTTCCTTGTTCATGATAATCGTTTATTATCCATGCTATAATTGTATTGATAGGAAACTCAGATACATGTGTGGATACATAGACAACACCATGTCCCTAGTAAGCCTCTAGTTGACTAGCTCGTTGATCAATAGATGGTTACGGTTTCCTGACCATGGACATTGGATGTCGTTGATAACGGTATCACATCATTAGGAGAATGATGTGATGGACAAGACCCAATCCTAAGCCTAGCACAAGATCATGTAGTTCGTATGCTAAAGCTTTTCTAATGTCAAGTATCATTTCCTTAGACCATGAGATTGTGCAACTCCCGGATACCGTAGGAGTGCTTTGGGTGTGCCAAACGTCACAACGTAACTGGGTGGCTATAAAGGTACACTACAGGTATCTCCGAAAGTGTCTGTTGAGTTGGCACGAATCGAGACTGGGATTTGTCACTCCGTGTGATGGAGAGGTATCTCTGGGCCCACTCACTAGGACATCATCATAATGTGCACAATGTGATCAAGGAGTTGATCACGGGATGATGTGTTACGGAACGAGTAAAGAGACTTGCCGGTAACGAGATTGAACAAGGTATCGGGATACCGACGATCGAATCTCGGGCAAGTATCGTACCGCTAGACAAAGGGAATTGTATACGGGATTGATTAAGTCCTTGACATCGTGGTTCATCCGATGAGATCATCGTGGAACATGTGGGAGCCAACATGGGTATCCAGATCCCGCTGTTGGTTATTGACCGGAGAACGTCTCGGTCATGTCTGCATGTCTCCCGAACCCGTAGGGTCTACACACTTAAGGTTCGATGACGCTAGGGTTATAAAGGAAGTTTGTATGTGGTTACTGAATGTTTTTCGGAGTCCCGGATGAGATCCCGGACGTCACGAGGAGTTCCAAAATGGTCCGGAGGTAAAGATTTATATATGGGAAGTCCTGTTTTGGTCACCGGAAGAGTTTCGGGGTTTATCGGTAACGTACCGGGACCACCGGGAGGGTCCCGGGGGTCCACCAAGTGGGGCCACCAGCCCCGGGGGGGCACATGGGCTGTAGGGAGTGTTCCTTGGCCTACATGGGCCAAGGGCACCAGCCCCACTAAGGCCCATGCGCCTAGAAGGGGAGAGGGGGCAAACCCTAAGGGCAGATGGGCCCTAAGGCCCATATACCCTGCGCCTCCCTCTCCTCCCCTTGTGGCCGCCACCCTCAGATGGGTTTGGGGCTGCCGCCCCTCTAGGGGTGGGAACCCTAGAGGGGGCGCAGCCTCCTCCCCTTCCCCTATATATATGAGGCCTAGGGCTGCCCCAAAACACACGTGATTCGATCTCTCGTTGGTGCAGCCCTGCATCTCTCTCTCCCTCCTCTTCTGTGGTGCTTGGCGAAGCCCTGCAGGATTGCCACGCTCCTCCACCACCACCACGCCGTTGTGCTGCTGCTGGCTGGAGTCTTCCTCAACCTCTCCCTCTCTCCTTGCTGGATCAAGGCGTGGGAGACGTCTCCGGGCTGTACGTGTGTTGAACGCGGAGGTGCCGTGCGTTCGGCACTTGGTCATCGGTGATTTGAATCACGACGAGTATGACTCCATCAACCCCGTTCACTTGAACGCTTCCGCTCAGCGATCTACAAGGGTATGTAGATGCACTCTCCTTCCCCTCCTTGCTAGTCTCTCCATAGATAGATCTTGGTGACACGTAGGAAAATTTTGAATTTCTGCTACGTTCCCCAACACAAGGCTCACTGGAGCTACGTCATGATATAGCCCAGTACAGAGGCGCCGCACACCCACTCTGCTTCACAAATGAAATAATGGATCATCAAATCCCCAAGGGTTTCAAACCCGTAAACATCGAATCATATGATGGCACAACAGATCCTGCGGTATGTATTGAGGATTATCTCCTTCATATCCATATGGCCCGCGGCGACGATTTCCACGCCATCAAATACCTCCCACTCAAGCTTAAAGGACCAGCTCGGCATTGGCTTAACAGCTTGCCAACAGGATCAATCAGTTGTTGGGAGGACCTGGAAGCCGCATTCCTCGACAATTTCCAGGGCACTTATGTGCGACCCCCAGACGCCGATGACCTAAGCCACGTAATTCAGCACCCAGATGAATCGGCCAGGCAATTCTGGACACGGTTCTTAACAAAGAAAAATCAAATAGTCGATTGTCCAGACACTGAGGCCCTAGCAGCCTTCAAGCACAATATCCGTGACGAGTGGCTAGCCCGACACCTTGGACAGGAAAAGCCGAAATCTATGGCAGCACTCACGACACTCATGACCCGCTTTTGCGCGGGAGAAGACAGCTGGCTTACTCGTAGCAACAATATAACCAAAAACCCTGGTAATTGGGACACCAGGGATAGCGGTGGCAGGTCGCGTCGAACCAAGCAGAAGCGCCGCATTAACGGCGACAATGCTGAGGATACGGCAGTTAATGCCGGATTCAGAGGCTCTAAATCCGGTCGGCGGAAGAAGCCATTCAAAAGGAATCCTAGGGGACCGTCCAGTTTGGACCGAATACTCGACCGCTTATGCCAGATACATGGCACCCCCGAAAAGCCGGCCAATCACACCAACAGGGATTGTTGGGTGTTCAAGCAGGCAGGCAAGCTAAACGCCAAAAACGAAGAGAAGGGGCTGCATAGCGATGACGACGAGGAGCACCGGCCGCCGAACAACAGGGGACAGAAGGGTTTTCCCCCACAAGTGCGGACGGTGAACATGATATACGCAACCCACGTCCCCAAGCGGGAGTGGAAGCGCGCGTTAAGGGACGTATACGCGATAGAGCCAGTCGCCCCAAAGTTCAACCCATGGTCCTCCTGCCCGATCACCTTTGATCGAAGGGACCACCCCACTACCACCCGTCATGGCGGCTTCGCCGCATTGGTTCTAGACCCAATTATTGACGGATTTCATCTCACTAGAGTCCTTATGGACAGCGGCAGCAGCCTGAACCTGCTTTACCAGGATACAGTGCAGAAAATTGGCATAGATCCCTCGAGGATTAAGCCCACCAAAACGACCTTTAAAGGCGTAATACCAGGTGTAGAGGTCAACTGTACAGGCTCAATCACACTTGAAGTGGTCTTCGGATCTCCGGATAATTTCCGAAGTGAGGAGTTAATCTTTGACATAGTCCCGTTTCGCAGTGGTTACCACGCACTGCTCGGGCGAACCGCATTCACTAAGTTCAATGCGGTACCGCATTATGCATACCTTAAGCTCAAGATGCCAGGCCCTCGAGGAGTAATTATGGTCAATGGAAACACCGAACGCTCCCTCCGAACGGAGGAGCACACGGCGGCCCTTGCGGTGGAAGTTCAAAGCAGCCTCTCTAGGAAGTTCCCCAGTCCGGCCACCAAACGACCGGACACCGTCAAGCGCGCCCGGAGTAACCTACAACAAGACCACCGGGCACGATCCGAGCAGGCGTAGCAATGCGGCCCCAACCCCAACCCTCGCAAAAAGGCGACGCCAGTACTTCGCGTACATAACTACGCTCTAGAGATACCATGGGCACAGGGGGAGGGGCACCATCACGGCACGCCCAAAACATGGCTTCAACCGTACCAGGGGCAGCCGATTTTTTAATTTTCTCTTACTTTCAGGACTCCACTCTTAGGAAGGCCATCTCCAGTTCAATTGCCGCACAAACGATGCAAGAACCAGGGAAGCAGACAAGCCGCGCCACATTACGGAACTCCCAGGTGGTCTCTATCACGAGCAGTATACCTGTTTCGCATATTATTCCGCAGCTTGCCCCTGGAGCGGACACGCTACATAGTCCAACCTTTTGCTTATCGCGTTATTTGTATCGTTCTACTTTGATCGCAACTCTTTTTAATAAACAATGCATAGCTTTTGTCTATTTTTGCATTACCCTTTTTTATATTTATATATGTTCCTTAACGACATGTCGCACCCGTACACTTTGGTACGGCCAAAATATGCTAGGGGCTTTAGTACCCCTCAACATGGTGTGAGAAGTCCGAACACTTCAACAAGTGCGGCACCCCAAACTTATAGCATTATATGCATCGGCTCCGAATCATGTCTTGGGTCAATAGTTGGGTTTCCCCGGCTCCTATGTTTTGGTGCCTTACGTTCCGCTATATCGGCTAAGGTAGCACTAGGAGAACCACTACAATTGTGCCCCGGTTGAGCTGGGTCGAGCACCTCAGTGGAGAAAGCTAAAACTGACCGTCATGATGAGGCGAGAGCTGGTCGCTGTTCAAGAGGTCTTTTCGAGTCCTTAAAGACTTATGCCGCTTAGGGCGAGGAGCCGACTCTGTCCAGCCAAGGCGTGGATAGCGCCCCGAACTCGGTCTTCCGAATACCAGGGGCTTCGCCGAAATTTAAAATTATAGAATTCTATGGCTAAGTGAGAGTGTTCACGCATTATAGTCCGATTGCCTTGTTCATTGGGCTGGGCGCCTCCCTCGAAGGACCCAAACATGGGAAAAAGAGCCCTCAGGTTTATCCCCGAACACCCCAGCACTAGCGGCACGGGGGCAGAAGCCGACGACTCTCCATCTCTCAGAATTGATAAACAGCCGCACAGAAGGTAATATTTTAAATTCTAATAGCATTGCTTAAGCGCATATGAACAAGTTTTCAGCGCACAGGATAAAACGAGCGAGTTTTACTCAAAAATTACATCCATAGAACATTCCTCCGCCACAAGGCGGGCACCCTTCAGAACATCCTTATAATAATTTTCAGGCTTGCGATGCTCTTTCCCCGGCGGTGGCCCGTCCTTCACAAGCTTCTCAGCATCCAGCTTGCCCCAGTGCACCTTCGCATGGGCAAGGGCCCTACGGGCACCTTCAATGCAGATGAAGCGCTTGATGACTTCGAGCCTCGGACAGGCCTCCACCAGCCGCCGCACCAGCCCGAAATAGCTCCCAGGCTGAGCCTCTCCAGGCACAGCCGAACTATGAGGCCCTTCATGGCCTGTTCGGCTGCCTTGTGGAGCTCGAACAGTTGCTTCAACTGGTCGCTCAGGGGCACGGGATGTCCGACCTCAGTGTACTGAGACCAGAACACCTTCTCCGTCGAGCTGCCCTCCTCGGCTCGATAGAATGCGGCGGCATCAGATACACTCTGGGGAAGATCTGCGAATGCGCCTAGAGAACTCCGGATTCGGGTAAGTAACAAGTAACTCACGCTTATGTGTTTACTTTGCATAAAGAATGCCTTACCCGCCGCTATCTTCTTCACCTCATCCAACTCCTGGAGGGTCTTCTGGGATTCGGCCTTGGCAGACTTGGCACTTTCAGTAGCCGCCGCAAGCTCGGACGCTCGCGCCCTTGAGTCACGCTCCAAACTCTCATGTTTTTCCATGAGAGGTTGGAGCTCTTGCCGCACCTTGCCAACCTCGGCCTCATACTTTTCTCACTCAGTGCGCTCCGCGGCCGATCTCTTCTTGGCCTCGAGCAGCACTTGCTTCAGGGTCACCACCTCAGACGTGGCCCCTACAATAGCCACGATAATCCTGTCGTTTTTTGCAATTGCACCTTTTTATATATACATATATTTTATTTAAATAAGGTATTTCTTACCTTCATTGTCCTCGAGCTGCTTCTTGGCACGTCCGAGCTCTTGCTCGGACCGCTTGAGGTTCTGCTTTAGCACGTCCACTTCCGCAGTCAGTGCGACGGACGCTGGTAGGGAAGCCTGCACACGCATATTGACTCTTTTTAGACTCCTGCGATTTTTTATTTGATCCTCTATTCGGCTTTTCTTTCCGAACGCCAAACAGAGCATCAGGGTCTACTATCTATGCGGTAATGTTATTTACACATTCTTTACTTACCTCAAAGCCTGTTAAAAGGCTTGTACAAGCTTCAGTCAGTCCGCTCTTGGCGGACTCAACCTTCTGGATCACCGCACTCATAATAGTGCGGTGCCCCTCGTCGATGGAGGCGCCTTAGAGCGCCTCCAACATATTGTCCGGCGCCTCCGGTTGGACGGAGGTCGCCGCCGCGGTGGGCTTGCTCCTCTTGGAAGGAGGTTCCCCGCCGGACTCTGGAACCTTTGAAGGTTCCAGAGCGGTGTCCGGCCTAGGGCCGGACTTGGAGCCCTGGGGGATTTCGTCCCCTTTACTCCTGGGGTCCGGGTGGTCACCTTGCGGCGCCTCCAGGACCACCTCCTCCCGGATTGGACCCTGTTGGGACAACACTTCGGTGTCGTCCGTAGGGCGGGGGGAGGAAGCCGTCGGCAGCAAGTTCACGTCCGACGAGTCCAGTGAGCCGCACGACGACGCGTCGATCCGGTCTTTGGGTGGGCTGCATAAACATATTCGACATAAGGGAAAGCTGTGCAATAAACGAATACTATGAAATCACTTCGGTATCCGGATACTTACGATTTCGCCAGGGACTTGGCCCTGGGTGGCCACTCCTCTTCACCGTCGTCAGCGTTGGTGGAGTAGTCCGGAGGAGGGATTCTCCCCTTCTTGGACCCTTCGGCCTCCCCAGTTGGGGCGGCCTTCCTTTTCTTCCCTTCCCCCGCTGGAGGGGGAGGGGTCTCTTCTTCCTCCTCCTCATCTTCGTGGGAGGAGTGCGCCTCAGAACCGTCGGATGATGGATCCGACGCCTCCTGGCGCCGGGCACTCTTTCGAGTCCCCACGGCCTTTTTCGCGGCCTTCTTCTCCGGCACCACATAGGGTGCCGGAACCAGCAGCTTCGCCAATTAGGTGTCCGCTGGGCCTTCGGGCAGAGGAGCCGGACAGTTGATCTGCCCGGACTTCGCCTGCCAATCCTGTCAAAGGTAAGGGAGCTTAGATCCCACACAGAGTTGACCTATGAAAAACTAGTGCCCTGTAAAAGGTACAAAAAACTTACCGCGCTAGCATGACGCTGCGCGCCGTATCCGCGATCCTCGGCGGCAGATGCGGGAGCCTCGACGCCTTTGAAGAGCACCTTCCAGGCATCTTCGTACGTCGTGTCGAAGAGCCTGCTCAGAGTTTGGTGCCGCGCCGGATCAAACTCCCACAGGTTAAAAGCCCGTTGTTGGCACGAGAGAATCAAGCGGATGAGCATAACCTGGACTACATTCACAAGCCTGAGCTGCTTGTTCACCAGGGATTGGATGCATGTTTGTAGTCCGGTCACCTCCTTTTTGCTACCCCACGACAGGCCCGTCTCTTTCCAGGATGTGAGCCGCGTTGGGGGTCCGGACCGGAACTCAGGGGGCATGACCCATTCGGTGTCGCGTGGCTCGGTGATCCAGAACCACCCCGATTGCCACCTGAGTGAGTCCTGGATTAGGGGGTGTTCGGGTAGCCGGACTATACCTTCAGCCAGACTCCAGGACTATGAAGATACAAGATTGAAGACTACGTCCCGTGTCCGGATGGGACTTTCCTTGGCGTGGAAGGCAAGCTTGGCGATGCGGATATTCAAGATCTCCTACCATTGTAACCGACTCTATGTAACCCTAACCCTATCCGGTGTCTATATAAACCGGAGGGTTTTAGTCCGTAGGACAACAACTTCATCAACTCCATATACAACAATCATACCATAGGCTAGCTTCTAGGGTTTAGCCTCCTCGATCTCGTGGTAGATCTACTCTTGTACTACCCATATCATCAATATTAATCAAGCGGGACGTAGGGTTTTACCTCCATCAAGAGGGCCCGAACCTAGGTAAAACATCGTGTTCCCTGACTCCTGTTACCATCCGGCCTAGACGCACAGTTCGGGACCCACTACCCGAGATCCGCCGGTTTTGACACCGAGATTGGTGCTTTCATTGAGAGTTCCTCTGTGTCGTCACCTTTAGGCCCACTGGCTCCTTTGATCATCAACAACGATGCGGTCCAGGGTGAGACTTTTCTTCCCGGACAGATCTTCGTCTTCGGCGGCTCCGCTCCGCGGGCCAATTCGCTCGGCCACCTGGAGCAGATCGAAAGCTACGCCCCTGGCCATCAAGTCAGGTTTGGAAGCTTAAACTACACGGCTGACATCCGCGGAGACTTGATCTTCGACGGGTTCGAGCCACGGCCAAGCGCGCCGCACTACCTCGAGGGGCATGATCTAGCTCTACCCCCGGACAGTGTCCTGGAGGCCGCACACGTATCGGTTCCGACCCCTAACTCGGAGCCTATTGCGCCAATCGAGGATGAGTGGTTGGACGTCACCTCGGGGGCTACGATCCCGAAAGTGATCGAGCCAAACGCTAGCCCCGCACTCTGCACGACCCGTGACTCCAAGGATCCGGACTCCTCCCCGGACTCCGAACCCCCCGCGCCCCTGCCAATCGAATCCGATTGGGCGCCGATAATGGAGTTAACCGCCGCAGACATCTTTCAGCATTCGCCTTTTGGCGACATCCTGAATTCTCTCAAGTCTCTCTCCTTATCAGGAGAGCCCTGGCCGAACTATGGTCAGCGAGGATGGGATACGGACGATGAAGAAATTCAAAGCCCACCCACCACCCACTTTGTAGCCACTGTCGACGATCTAACCGACATGCTTGACTTCGGCTCCGAAGACATCGACGGCATGGACGACGATGTAGGAGACGAACAGGAACCAGCACCTGTAGGGCGCTGGAAGGCCACCTCTGTAACACCCCGGATGTAACTTACCCAATTTGTACTCCAACTCTTGCCGTTTCCGGCCTTAAGTTATTTTATTTTCTCGGGTTCGGGTCTTTGTCTCCGTGTGTTGTTATCATTGTCATGCATCTCATATCATGTCATCATGTGCATTGCATTTGCATACGTGTTCGTCTCATGCATTCGAGCATTTTCCCCGTTGTCCGTTTTGCATTCCGGCGCTTCGTTCTCCTCCGGTGGTCATTTCTACCTTTCTTTCGTGTGTGGGGATTAAACATTTCCGGATTGGACCGAGACTTGCCAAGCGGCCTTGGTTTACTACCGGTAGACCGCCTGTCAAGCTTCGTATCATTTGGACTCCGTTTGATACTCCAACGGTTAACCGAGGGACCGAAAAGGCCTCGTGTGTATTGCAGCCCAACACCCATCCAATTTGGCCCAAAACCCGCCTAAACCCTCTCCATCATCTAGATCGTTCGATCACGATCGCGTGGCCGAAAACCGCACCTCATTTGGACTCTCCTAGCTCCCTCTACCTCTATTTAAAGACCCCTCCTCGAAAATCCGGATCCTCCCCCGTCCTAACCCTAAAATTTCAGATCTCCGCCGCCGCCGGACACGTCCGGACGGAGCCGGACGCGTCCGGATCCGCCACCGCCAACCGCCGCCTGCCACATGGCGCGCCGCCACCCGCCGCCGCCGAGGCCCGCGGTGCCCAGCGCCGGCCCCCGAGCCCGGTTGGCCGCCTCCCCGCGCCGCCCTTCTCCTTCCTCCTGCGCCGCTCGCCGGCTCCCCACCGCCACCGCGCCGGCGCCGCACCTCCGAGCTCTGTCGCCTCGCCATCACCGCCCGGAGCCACCGCGCCACCTAAACGCCGGCGCTCGCCGCCCCGGCCACCGTCGCCTCGGCGCCCGTCCTCGCCACTGCCGCCGCGGGAGAAGGCCGGCGACCCCTCCGGCGAACTCCTTCTTCCCGGCGTCCTCCCCGTCGAGCTTCGGCGATCCTCGATCCACGCGCCGGCGAGATCCAGATCCAGCTACAGTAAACCCTAATCCGCGAGGTGGTTTTTCTTCTAAGTCCTGAGATTTCAGATCCATGTGCTCCTGTTCATCATGCTATATCTCCGCATCTGTAGCTCCGTTTTTGGCATATAGCATATCAAAATGTTCGTCTCAGAGAGTACATAATTTCATTCCATTGCATCATTTTCATTTGAGTTCATCTTGATGCCCGAAATGTTGTTAGAAGGAGGCTACTTGAGATAATTGTCAGATCTGCTGCTCCATTTAGACATTTGTCATTTTTGCCATGATTATTGTGTGCATGATATGCCCTGATGCTCTACATATGTTTTGTTAAGGGTTTTGTCATCTTTCCAGAGGTGCAAACCATGTATTTTTGTGATGTGTGTGGTGACTAGCACAAGCTTGCCAAGTGAGGCACTTGGTAATGCTGATTTCAGGGACTTAGCATTTCCACTAAGTCCTTGAGCTGTTTATCTCATATTGCCATATGTTCATGCTGTTTCCTAGTGATCCGTGCCTCTTTTCAGGATGGTCAGTAAGGATGTTTAATTAATCTTGTAGTGCTCTATCCATCCATGTCTTTGTTTGCAATTATGGAGCACCCTAGCTTGAGTCAATCGAGCTCTACTTTTGCTACTTCGTGAATCTGGGCAGATTGTCAACTTGTTTGCAATTTTGCCGATGATGTTGTAGTTGATCCGTGCATGCTATTCCATTGTTCTTGCCATGTCTAGCTTGCATTTTGTGTGTTCTTGATAGATGTATGCTTAGCTTTTCATGACTTGCTCCGTAGTGAGTGCATCGAGCTCGTAAACATGCCTACTTGAGATATGTTTCAGCATGTGCCAGTTTTCACTAAGTCTGAAAACTGATTATGCTTTTGCTATGTTCACATGCTTGCTAATGTGTTTTCTGATACCTTTTGGCTCAAGGTCACTATGGGACTTTTGTTAAGCTTTTTGAGAAGCTCCATGCCATGTTTTACGTTGCCATGTTCAGATCCTGTAGCATGTAGTTTTGTTGCTCCAAAGAGTGCTACCTGATCTGAAATTTCAGACAAGTGTTAATTTCACCAAGTCTGAGATCTGTTTGTCATATGCATTTTTGCCATGCTTGTTTGAACCTGCTAATGGATGATTTGGCCGTAGCTCAGTGCAAGACTTTTGTTAAGCATCTTGAATGCATCCCTTCCATGTATTTTGATGCCATGTTTGAGTGCTGTAGCATGTTCATCTCATTGCATTTAGGTGACTACTTGCTGTAAATTGCAAACCGGTGTCATATTTGAATCGCTTGCCATTTCCAAACCATAACTCCGATTCCGGCATTCTTTATATCGTTTTCAAGTGATTTCATCTCATCTTTCCAGTGGCACACTTGGATTTCCAAGTTTAGGCCAGGTTCATGCATCCAAATCTTGCATATGCATCCCGCATCGCATCCCGCATAGCATACCATGTTTGCATCATATTGTTTGATCCTTGCACGTGGTTGATTGTGTCCTTGTTGCTTGTTTGTCTTGTTTGGGTAGAGCTGGGAGACGAGTTCGCTAACGAGGAGCCCATTGAGTTTGCTTTCGAGGATCCAGTCAACTCTGACAACTTTGCAGGCAAGATGATCATACCCTCGAAATCACTACTATCTTTGCTATGCTAGATTGCTCGCTCTTTTGCTATGCCAATGCTACGATGCCTACCATTTGCTTTCAAGCCTCCCAAATTGCCATGTCAAACCTCTAACCCACCATGTCCTAGCAAACCGTTGATTGGCTATGTTATTGCTTTGCTCAGCCTCTCTTATAGCGTTGCTAGTTGCAGGTGAAGATTGGAGACCGTTCCTTGTTGGAACATTATTTACTTGTTGGGATATCATTATATTGCCATGTTATCTTAATGCATCTATATACTTGGGAAAGGGTGGAAGGCTCGGCCTCTCGCCTAGTGTTTTGTTCCACTCTTGCCGCCCTAGTTTCCGTCATATCGGTGTTATGTTCCCGGATTTTGCGTTCCTTGCGCGGTTGGGTTATAACGGGAACCCCTTGATAGTCCGCCTTGATTAAAGCTTTTCCAGCAATGCCCAACCTTGATTTTACCATTTGCCACCTAGCCTCTTTTCCCTTGGGTTTCCGGAGCCCGAGGGTCATCTTATTTTAAACACCCCCCCCCCCGGGCCAGTGCTCCTCTGAGTGTTGGTCCACCTGTCAGCTGCCGGTGGCCACCAGGGGCAACTCTGGGCTGGCCTACCCGTACCTAAGACAATCTGAGTGTGCCCTGAGAAAGAGATATGTGCAGCTCCTATCGGGATTTGTCGGCACATTCGGGCGGTGTTGCTGGATTAGTTTTAACCTGTCGAAGTGTCTTGAAGAACTGAGGTACCGAGTCTGATCGAAACGTCTCGGGAGGAGGTCTATTCCTTCGTTGACCGTGAGAGCTCGTCATGGGCTAAATTGGGACTCCCCTGTAGGGATTTGAACTTTCGAAAGCCGTGCCCGCGGTTATGGGCAGATGGGAATTTGTTAATGTCCGGTTGTAGATAACTTGAACCTTAATTTAATTAAAATGAATCAACCGAGTGTGTTACCGTGATGGCCTCTTCTCGGCGGAGTCCGGGAAGTGGACACGGTGTTGGAGTAATGTTTGCGAAGGTTGTCCTCTAGTTTCTCACTCGCTCTTTGCCTCCTCTTCTCGCTCTCTTTTGCGAACAGGATAGCCACCATATATGCTAGTCGCTTGCTGTAGCTCCACTTATATTTACCTTACCTTACCTATAAGCTTAAATAGTCTTGATCCCGAGGGTGCGAGATTGCTGAGTCCCTATGGCTCACAGATTACTATTACACCAGATGCAGGGCCTGATGATTCCGCTCCTGGTGATGCACTCGAGCTCAAGTGGGAGTTCGACGAGGACTCTCAACGTTACTATGTTTCCTTTCCTGATGATCAGTAGCGGTGCCCTGTTGGGGGTGATCGGGACCGTGTCGCATGTTGGGTTATCTTTTATTTTGGCGCCGTAGTCGGGCCATGAGTGTTTGGATGATGTAATGTTATTTATGTACCTTGATTGACGTGGCGAGTGTAAGCCAACTATGTTATCTCCCCTTTATGATTCATATTACATGGGATGTTGTGAAGATTGCCTTACTTGCGACATATGCCTTCAATGCGATTATGCCTCTAAGTCGTGCCTCGACACGTGGGAGATATAGTCACATCAAGGGTGTTACAACCTCGTCATATGACATATATATGGTGGATACTCCAAAAGATGGAGATGGTGATGGAACAGTGGGGGATGACGCCCCCAAGAAACAGCCAAAGCGCCGGCGTCAGCGGCGCCGCTCTAAATCCCGCCAAAGCAAAAACGGTGATTCCAGCACGGGAGATAATACTACCCCGGATAACGCCGAAGAACACCCACCTCAGCAAGATTCGGCACAGGAAGATGGAGAAGCTAGCCCTCATGAGAGAGCGGCAGACCGAGAGGTCGAGGATGATAACTATACGCCTCCCTCCGAAGACGAGGCAAGCCTCGATGACGACGAATTCGTCATACCATCAGACCCCGCCGAACAAGAGCGTTTCAAACGCAGGCTTTTAGCCATGGCAAGCAGCCTCAAGAAAAACCAGCAACAGCTTAGAGCTGCCCAAGATTTGCTAGCTGACAGATGGACTGAAGTCCTTGCGGCCGAAGAGTATGAACTCGAACGCCCCTCCAAGAGTTACCCAAATCGCAGGCCGCTACCCCGATCAGAGGAGGAAGCACCTACATCACCAGCGCACGACATGGCTGATCGGCCACCTCGCGGCCGCGACAGAAAGGCCTCTCGGCCCTCCACCCAAGCCATGCCCCGACGCCGCTCAACTAAGGCACGGGAAAATGCGCCAGACCTGCGAGACGTACTGGAGGATAAGGCAAGACAAACAAGATCGATCTACGGATCGCGCAGGCGCCCTACGGCATGTGACAATGATCTTCCTCCGGATACAACAAATCCGGCCGGGACGAACACAACAGACATAGCTCTTCCGAGCTGCATCGTGATATAGCCTAGTACAGAGGCGCCGCACACCCGCTATGCTTCACAAATGAAGTAATGGATCATAAAATCCCAGAGGGTTTCAAACCCGTAAACATCGAATCATACGATGGCACAACAGATCCGGCGGTATGGATCGAGGATTATCTCCTTCACATCCACATGGCACGCGGCGATGATCTACACGCCATCAAATACCTCCCGCTCAAACTTAAAGGACCGGCCTGGCATTGGCTTAACAGCTTGCCAGCAGACTCAATCGGTTCTTGGGAGGACCTGGAAGCCGCATTCCTTGACAACTTCCAGGGCACTTATGTGCGACCACCGGATGCCGACGACTTAAGCCACATAATTCAGCAGCCAGAGGAATCGGCCAGACAATTCTGGACACGGTTCCTAACAAAGAAAAACTAGATAGTCGACTGTCCGGACGCAGAGGTCCTAGCAGCCTTCAAGCATAACATCCGCGACGAGTGGCTTGCCCGGCACCTGGGACAGGAAAAGCCGAAATCCATGGCAGCCCTCACAACACTCATGACCCGCTTTTGCATGGGAAAAGACAGCTGGCTAGCTCGCAGTAACAACTTATCAAAGAACCCTGGTAATTCGGATACCAAGGACAAAAGTGGCAGGACACGTCGGAATAAGCAAAAACGCCGCGTTAGCAGCGACAGCAATGAAGACACGGCAGTCAATGCCGGATTCAAAGGCTATAAATCCGGTCAGCGGAAAAAGGCATTCAAAAAGAATACTCAGGGCCCGTCCAGTTTGGACCGAATACTCGATCGCTTGTGCGAGATACATGGCACCCTCGAAAGGCCAGCCAATCACACTAATAGGAATTGTTGGGTGTTCAAGCAGGCAGGCAAGTTAAGGGCCGAAAACAGAGACAAGGGGCTGCACAGCGACGACGAGGAGCCCAAGCCGCCGAACAACAATGGACAGAAGGGCTTTCCCCCACAAGTGCAGACGGTGAACATGATATACGCAACCCACATTCCCAAGCGGGAGCAGAAGCGTGCGCTACGGGACGTATACGCGATGGAGCCAGTCGCCCCAAAGTTCAACCCATGGTCCTCCTGCCCGATCACTTTTGATCGAAGGGACCATCCCACTAGCATCCGTCATGGCGGCTTCGCCGCATTGGTTCTCGACCCAATCATCGACGGATTTCATTTCACAAGAGTCCTCATGGACGGCGGCAGTAGCCTGAACCTGCTTTATCAGGATACAGTGCGGAAAATGGGCATAGATCCCTCAAGGATTAAGCCCACAAGAATGACCTTTAAAGGCATTATACCAGGTGTAGAAGCCAACTGTACAGGCTCAGTAACACTTGACGTGGTCTTCGGATCCCCGGACAATTTCCGAAGCGAAGAGTTAATCTTCGATATAGTCCCGTTTCACAGTGGCTATCACGCCCTGCTCAGACGAACCGCATTCGCAAAGTTCAATGCGGTGCCGCACTATGCATATCTCAAGCTCAAGATGCCAGGCCCTCGAGGAGTAGTCAGGGTCAACGGAAACACAAAACGCTCCCTCCGTACGGAGGAGCACACGGCGGCTCTCGCAGCGGAAGTACAAAGCAGCCTTCTTAGGCAATTCTCCAGTCCGGCCGTTAAAAAGCCAGACACTGCCAAGCGCGCCCAGAGTAACCCACAGCAGGACCGCCTAGCACACTATGAGCAAGCGTAGCAATGCGGCCCCAACCCCAGCTCTCGCGACATAGCGAAACCAGTACCTCGCGTACATAACTACGCCCTTGAAATACCATGGGCACAGGGGAAGGGGCACAATAACGGCACACCCAAAATACGGCTTAAAACGTACTAGGGGCTGCCGGATTCTTTTTTAATTTTTTCTTACTTTCAGGACTCCATACTTCGGATGACCTGCTCGGCAATTCGACTGCCGCACAAACGATGCAAGATCCAGGGAGGCAGACAAGCCATGCCGCATTATGGAACTCCCAGGTGGTCTCTGTTACGAGCGGTATACCTGTTTTAAACACAATTCCGCGGCCTGCCCCTGGTCAGGACATACTACATAGTCCAATATCTTTTGCTTACCGCACTATTTGTATCGTTTGGCTTTGATAAATAGCCTCTTTGTAAACAATGCATAGCTTTCTGTCTATTTTTTGCATTATCTTCTTTTTACATATATGTTTATTAAATGACATGATTGCACACGTACACCATGGTACGGCAAACACGCCAGGGGCTTCAGTACCCCTCATAATGGCTTGAGAAGTCCGTACACTTTCCCAAGTGCGGCACCCCGAACTTATAGCACTATATGCATCGGCTCCGAATCATGATTTTGCTCAATAGTTGGGTTTGCCCGGCTCCTATGTTTTGGTGCCTTACGTTCCGCTATATCGGCTAAGGTAGCACTAGGAGAACCACTGCGATTGTGCCCCGGTTGAGCTGGGTTAAGCACCTCAGTGGAGAAAGCTAAAACTGACTGTCATGATGTGGCGAGAGACTGGTCACTGTTCGAGAGGTTTTTCGATTCCCTAAAGACTTATGCCGCTTCGAGCGAGGAGCCAGCTTTGTCCGGCCAAGGTGTGGATAGCGCCCCGAACTCGGTCTTCCGAACTAGGGGCTTCGCCGAAATTTAAAATTATAGAGTTCTATGGCTAAGTGAGAGTGTTCAAGCATTATAGTCCGATTGCCTGGTTCATTATGCTAAGCGCCTCCCTCGAAGGACCCAACTATGGGAAAAAGAGCGCTCAGGTTTATCCCGAACACCCCAGCACTAGTGGCATGGGGGCAGAAGCCGACGACTAGCCATCTCTCAATTTTTGATAAACGGCCGCACAGAAAGTAATATTTTAAATTCAACAAGCATTGCTTAGCGCATATGAACAAGTTTTCAGCGCACAGGATAAACACGAGTGAGTTCATTCAAAAATTACATCCTTGGTACATTCATCCGCCACAAGGCGGGCACCCGCTAGAACATCCTTATAGTAGTTCTCGGGCTTGCGGTGCTCCTTCCCCGGCGGCGGCCCGTCCCTCACAAGCTTCTCACCGTCCAGCTTGCCCCAGTGCACCTTTGCACGGGCAAGGGCCCGACGGGGAACTTCGATGCAGATGGAGCGCTTGACGACCTCAAGCCTCGGACAGGCCTCCACCAGCCGCCGCACCAGCCCGAAATAGCTCCCAGGAAGGGCCTCTCTGGGCCACAGCCGAACTATGAAGCCCTTCATGGCCTGCTCGGCCGCCTTGTGGAGCTCGACCAGCTGTTTCAGCTGGTCGCTCAAGGGCACAGGGTGTCCGGCCTCAGCATACTGAGACCAGAACACCTTCTCCATCGAGCTGCCCTCTTCGGCTCGGTAGAATGCGGCGGCGTCGAATACGCTGCGGGGAAGATCTTCGAATGCCCCTGGAGAGCTCCGGATTCGGGTAAGTAACAAGTACTTCACTTTTATACTTCTGCTTTGCATAAAGAATGCCTTACCCGCCGCTATATTTTTCATCTCCTCCAACTCTTGGAGGGCCTTTTGGGCTTCGGCCTTAGCAGACTTAGCAGTCTCAAGGGCCGCCCCGAGCTCGGACGCTTGCGTCTTGGACTCAAGCTCCAAACTCTCATGTTTTTTCATGAGAGCCTGAAGCTCCTGCTGCACCTCGCCGACCTGGGCCTCAAGTTTCTCTCGCTCGGTGCACTCCGCGGCCGTTTTCTTTTCGGCCTCAGACAGCGCCTGCTTGAGGGTCGCCACCTCAGTCGTGGCCCCTACAATAAGCAGTATACTCCTGTCATTTTTTGCAATTGCGCCTCCCTATAGGCATTTTTTCTATAAGGTATCTCTTACCTTCTTTCTCCTTGAGCTGCCGTTTGGCAAGGCCGAGCTCTTGCTCGGTCCGCTCGAGGCCCTGTTTCAGGGCACCCACCTCTGCAGTCAGTGCGGCGGTGGCTAGCAGCGAAGCCTGCATACGCATATTGACTCTTTGTTGTTAGACTCCTGTGAAATTTAATAGATCCTCTATTCGGCTTTTCTTTCCGAACGCCAAACAGAGCATCAGGGGCTACTGTCTATGCGGTTATATTTTTACATATTTTTTACTTACCTCGAAGCCTGTTAGAAGGCTAGCGCAAGCTTCACTCAGTCCGCTCTTGGCGGACTGAACCTTCTGGATCACCGTACTCATAATAGTACGGTGCTCCTCGTCGATGGAGGCGCCGTCAAGCACCTCCAGCAGATTGTCCGGCACCTCCGGCTGGACGGAGGCTGCCGGCTCGGAAGGCTTACTCCTCTTGGAAGGAGTTCGCCTACCGCGGTCCGGAACTGTTATAGATTCCGGTGCGGTATCCGGCTCAAAGCCGGACTTGGAGCCCAGGGGGGTCTTGTCCCCTTCACTCCTGGAGTCCGGGAGGTCGCCTCGTGGCTCCTCCTGGACCACCTCCTCTCGCCCCGGAGCTTGTCGCGACGCCACTTCAGCGTCATCCGCAGCACAGGGGGAAGCAGTAGGCGGAACTGAATTCACGTCCGATAAATCCAGGGAGCCGCTCGATGACTCATCGAGCCCGTCCTTGGGCGGACTGCATGATTATATCCGACATTAGGGAAAGCTGTGCAACAAAAGGAATATCATGCGTTACTCTGGTATCCGAACACTTACGATCTCGCTGGACGCTTGGCCCTGTCCGGCCACTCCTCTTCGTCCTCGTCGGCGTTGGGGACGTAGTCCGGCGGAGGGGTTTTCCTCTTCTTGGACCCCTCGGCCTCCCCTACTGGGGCGGCCTTCCTCTTCTCTCCTCCCCCCGCTAGAGGGGGAGAGGTTTCTTCTTCCTCCTCCTCGTCTTCACGGGAGGAGTGCGTCTCGGACTCGTCGGACGACAAGTCCGACACCACCATATGCCGGGAACTCTTTCGAGTCCCCGTGGTCTTCTTCTTCTTGGCCTTCTTCTCCGGCACCACATAAGGTGCCGGAACCAGCAGCTTCTCTAGGAGAGCAGGGGCTGGGTCTTCGGGCAAGGGAGCCGGGCAGTTAATCCGTCCGGACTTCTCCCGCCAATCCTGTCAAAGGTGAGGGAGTTTAGATCCCGCATAGAGTCAACTATGAAAAAACTTAACATCCTGTAAAAGATGGAAATATCTTACCTCGCCAGCAGGACGCTGCGAGCTGAATCCGCGGTCTTCGAAGGCGGATGTGGGAGCCTCGGCGCCTTTGGTTAGCCCCCTCCAGACATCTTCGTACGTCGTGTCGAAGAGCCTGTTCAGAGTTCGGTGCTGCGCCGGGTTGAACTCCCACAAATTGAAGTCCCGTTCTTGACACGGAAGGATCCGGTGGACGAGCATGACCTGGATTACGTTGACAAGCTTGAGCTGCTTGTTCACCAGGGACTGGATGCATTTTTGCAGTCCGGTCAACTCTCCTTCGTCGCCCCACGACAAGCTCGTCTCCTTCCAGGACGTGAGCCGCGTAGGGGGTCCGGATCGAAATTCTGGGGCTGCGATCCACTTCGGATCGCGTGGCTCGGTGATGTAAAACCACCCTGACTGCCACCCCTTCAAAGTCTCCACAAGGGAGCCCTCGAGCCATAGGACGTTGGCAAATTTGCCCGCCATGGCACCTCCGCACTCTGCCTGGTTGCCGCGCACCACCTTTGGCTTGACGTTGAAGGTCTTGAGACAGAGGCCGAAATGGGGGCGAATGCAGAGGAAAGCCTCGCACACGACGATAAACGCCGAGATATTGAGGATGAAGTTCGGGGCCAGATCGTGGAAATCTAGGCCATAGTAGAACATGAGCCCGCGGACAAATGGGTGGAGAGGAAAACCCAGTCCGCGGAGGAAGTGGGGAAGAAATACTACCCTCTCATGGGGCCTTGGGGTGGGGAGAAGCTGCCCCTCCTCGGGAAGCCGGTGTGCGATGTCTTTGGACAAGTATCCGGCCTTCCTTAACCTTTTGACATGGCCCTTCGTGACGGAGGAGACCATCCACTTGCCTCCCGCTCCGGACATTGCTGGAGAAGGTTGAGGTGGGAAGTGCGGGCTTGGGCGCTGGAGCTCGGGTGCGCAGGAGATGGATAGGCAAAGGAGGAAGAAGGCGTAGGTAAAAAGGTGGATCCTTATCCCCTTATATGGGTGGATGCGGTTGTGCGTCCCCGCCTGCCTAGTAAAACTCGCTTGCCTCCCAAGCGCCGAGATGAGTGGCGCGGTTGGGTTACCCACGTCCGTATTGATGAGAATCCCGTAAACAAAGGGGACACGATCTCTGCTTTGACAAGACGTGCCAAGGAAACCGCCTCGAGGAACACGCTGAGGTGGGAAAGTAAAAACGATTTGAGTAAAGGACTTGGCCATAGTGTGATGGCGCACTGCGGAATACGTCAGCAGATTTGGTTTGTGTTAATATTATTCTCTCTATGGCAATATGTGGAAGCTTATTTTGCAGAGCTGGACACTACTCTTGGTGTTTACGATCTTCTATGAAGGACTTGGAGGAGGAACCCGCCTTGCAATGCCGAAGACAATTTGTGCGCCGGACTCGTCATCATTGAAGCCTGGTTCAGGGGCTACTGAGGGAGTCCTGGATTAGGGGTGTTCGGGTAGACAGACTATACCTTCAGCCGGACTCCAGGACTATGAAGATACAAGATTGAAGACTACGTCCCGTGTCCGGATGGGACTTTCCTTGGCGTGGAAGGCAAGCTTGGCGATGCAGATATTCAAGATCTCCTACTATTGTAACCGACTCTATGTAACCCTAACCCTATCCGGTGTCTATATAAACCGGATGGTTTTAGTCCATAGGACAACAACTTCATCAACTCCATATACAACAATCATACCATAGGCTAGCTTCTAGGGTTTAGCCTCCTTGATCTCGTGGTAGATCTACTCTTGTACTACCCATATCATCAATATTAATCAAGCAGGACGTAGGGTTTTACCTCCATCAAGAGGGCCCGAACCTGGGTAAAACATCGTGTTCCCTGCCTCCTGTTACCATCCAGCCTAGACTCACAGTTCGGGACCCACTACCCGAGATCCGCCGGTTTTGACACCGACACCACCCCTTCAGGGTCTCCACAAAGGAGCCCTCGAGCCATAGGACGTTGGCCATCTTGCCAACCATGGCGCCTCCGCACTCCGCTTGGTTGCCGCGCACCACCTTTGGCTTGACGTTGAAGATCTTGAGCCATAGGCCGAAATGGGGGCGGATGCGGAGGAAAGCCTCGCACACGACGATAAACGCCGAGATGTTGAGGACAAAATTTGGGGCCAGATCGTGGAAATCCAGGCCGTGGTAGAACATGAGCCCCTGGAAAAATGGTTGGAGAGGGAAGCCCAGTCCGCGGAGGAAATGGGGAAGGAACACCACCCGCTCATGGGGCCAAGGGGTGGGGATGAGCTGCCCCTTTTCGGGGAGCCGGTACGCGATGTCGTTAGACAGGTATCCGGCCTTCCTCAGCTTTTTGATATGTCCCTCCGTGACGGAGGAGACCATCCACTAGCCTCCCGCTCCGGACATGGCTGGAGAAGGTTGAGGTGAGGAGTGCGGACTTGGGCGCTGGAGCTCGAGTGCGCAAGAATGGATAGGCGAAGGAGGAAGAGGGCGTAGGTGAAAAGGTGGATCCTTATCCCCTTATATGGGTGGATGCAACTACATGTCCCCACCAGCCTAGTAAAACTCGCTTATCTCCCAAGCGCCATAATCAAAGGCGTGGTTGGGTTACCCACGCCCGCATTGACAAGAATCCCGAAATAAGGGGACACGATCTCTGCTTTAACAAGACGTGCCAAGGAAACCGCCTCGCATAACGCGCTGAGATGGGACAGTAAAACGGTTCGAATAAAAGCTTGGCCGTGGTGTGATGTCACACTACGGAGTGCGTCAGCAGATTAGATTTGTGTAAATATTATTCTCTCTATGGCGATATGTGGAAACTTATTTTGCAGAGCCGGACACTACCTTTGTGTTCAAAATCTTCTATGAAGTACTTGGAGGAGGAACCCGCCTTGCAATGCCGAAGACAATTTGCACGCCAGACTCGTCGTCATTGAAGCCTGGTTCAGGGGCTACTGAGGGAGTCTTGGATTAGGGGGTGTCCGGATGGCCGGACTATACCTTCAGCCGGACTCCAGGACTATGAAGATACAAGATTGAAGACTTCGTCCCGTGTCCGGAAGGGACTTTCCTTGGCGTGGAAGGCAAGCTTGGCGATACGGATATTCAGATCTCCTACCATTGTAACCGACTCTATGTAACCCTAACCCTATCTGGTGTCTATATAAATCGGAGGGTTTTAGTCCATAGGACAACATACACATCAACAATCATACCATAGGCTAGCTTCTAGGGTTTAGCCTCTCTGATCTCGTGGTAGATCAACTCTTGTAATACCCATATCATCAATATTAATCAAGCAGGACGTAGGGTTTTACCTCCATCAAGAGGGCCCGAACCTGGGTAAAACATCGTGTCCCCTGCCTCCTGTTACCATCCGGCCTAGACGCACAGTTCGGGACCCCCTACCCGAGATCCGCCGGTTTTGACACCGACAATGATCATCATTATTAGAGCATTGTCCCAGTGAGGAAAGGATGATGGAGACTATGATTCCCCCATAAGTCGGGATGAGACTCCGGAAGAAAAAAAAAGGAAAAAAAAGAGGCCATAAAAAAAGAGAAAAAGGCCCAAAAAATGAATGAGAGAAAAAGAGAGAAGGGGCAATGCTACTATCCTTTTACCACACTTGTGCTTCAAAGTAGCACCATGATCTTCATGATAGAGAGTCTCCTATGTTGTCACTTTCATATACTAGTGGGAATCTTTCATTATAGAACTTGGCTTGTATATTCCAATGATGGGCTTCCTCAAAATGCCCTAGGTCTTCGTGAGCAAGCGAGTTGGATGCACACCCACTAGTTTCTTTTGTTGAGCTTTCATACATTTATAGCTGTAGTGCATCCGTTGCATGGCAATCCCTACTCACTCACATTGATATCTATTAATGGGCATCTCCATAGCCCGTTGATATGCCTAGTTGATGTGAGACTATCTTCTCCCTTTTTGTCTTCTCCACAACCACCATTCTATTCCACCTATAGTGCTATGTCCATGGCTCACGCTCATGTATTGCGTGAAGATTGAAAAAGTTTGAGAACACCAAAAGTATGAAACAATTGCTTGGCTTGTCCTCGGGGTTGTGCATGATTTAAATATTTTGTGTCGTGAAGATGGATCATAGCCAGACTATATGATTTTGTAGGGATAGCTTTCTTTAGCCATGTTATTTTGAGAAGACATGATTGCTTAGCTAGTATGCTTGAAGTATTATTATTTTTATGTCAATATTAAACTTCTGTCTTGAATCTTATGGATCTGAATATTCTTGCCACAATAAAGAGAATTACATGGATAAATATGTTAGGTAGCATTCCACATCAAAAATTCTGTTTTTATCATTTACCTACTCGAGGACGAGCAGGAATTAAGCTTGGGGATGCTGATACGTCTCCAATGTATCTATAATTTTTGATTGTTCCATGCTATTATATTATCAACTTTGGATGTTTATGGGCTTTATTATGCACTTTTATATTATTTTTGGGACTAACCTATTAACCCAGAGCCCAGTGCCAGTTTCTGTTTTTTCCTTGTTTTAGAATATCGCAGAAAAGGAAAATCAAACGGAGTCCAATTGACCTGAAACTTCACGGAACTTATTTTTGGATCAGAAGAAGCCCAGAAGACTTGGAGTGCACGTCAGGGGATCAATGAGGAATCCACGAGGCAGGGGGCGCGCCCACCCCTTGGGCATGCCCTCCACCCTCGTGGGCTCCTTGTGGCCCCACTGGTGCACTTCTTCCTCCTATATATCTCCATATACCCTAAAACAATCGGGGAGCACAATAGATCGGGAGTTCCGCCGCCAGAAGCCTCCTTAGCCACCGAAAACCAATCTAGACCCGTTCCGGCACCCTGACAAAGGGGGAATCCCTCTCAGGTGGCTATCTTCATCATCCCGGCGCTCTCCAATGACGAGGAGGGAGTGGTCCACCCACGGGACTGAGGGTATGTACCAGTAGCTATGTGTTTGATCTCTCTCTCTCATGTTCTTGAGGTGGTACGATCTTGATGTATCACGAGATTTGCTATTATAATTGGATCTTATGATGTTTTCTTCCCCCTCTACTCTCTTGTAATGGATTGAGTTTCCCCTTTGAAGTTATCTTATCGGATTGAGTCTTTAAAGATTTGAGAACACTTGATGTATGTCTTGTCATGCGTATCTGTGGTGACATTGGGATATCACGTGATTCACTTGATGTAGGTTTTGGTGATCAACTTGCGGGTTCTGCGCATGAACCTATGCATAGGGGTTGGCACACGTTTTCGTCGTGATTCTCCGGTAGAAACTTTGGGGCACTCTCTGAGGTTCTATGTGTTGGTTGAATAGATGAATCTGAGATTGTGTGATGCATATCGTATAATCATACCCACGGATACTTGAGGTTACATTGGAGTATCTAGGTGACATTAGGGTTTTGGTTGATTTGTGTCTTAAGGTGTTATTCTAGTACAAACTCTAGGGCTGTTTGTGACACTTATAGGAATAGCCCAACGGATTGATTGGAAAGAATAACTTTGAGGTGGTTTCGTACCCTACCATAATCTCTTCGTTTGTTCTCCACTATTAGTGACTTTGGAGTGACTCTTTGTTGCATGTTGAGGGATAGTTATGTGATCCAATTATGTTATTATTGTTGAGAGGACTTGCACTAGTGAAAGTATGAACCCTAGGCCTTGTTTCCTAGCATTGCAATACCGTTTACGCTCACTTTTATCATTAGTTACCTTGCTTTTTTATATTTTCATATTACAAAAACATTTATCTACCATTCATATACCACTTCTATCACCATCTCTTCGCCGAACTAGTGCACCTATACAATTTAGCATTGTATTGGGTGTGTTGGGGACACAAGAGACTCTTTGTTATTTGGTTGCAGGGTTGCTTGAGAGAGACCATCTTCATCCTACGCCTCCTACGGATTGATAAACCTTAGGTCATCCACTTGAGGGAAATTTGCTACTATCCTACAAACCTCTGCACTTGGAGGCCCAACAACGTCTACAAGAAGAAGGTTGTGTAGTAGACATCACCTGCCCCAAATGGGACAAAAAATTTACCACGGCATGTTGATGCCGCTCCATGATAGCATGCCAAGTTTCATGAATTTCAGATGAGTTTTGGATTTACTAGAATTTAAAAACAAGGTATCTCAATGTTTGCGGCCGAGTGACAGTGGCATGGTGTTTGACATTCATTCTCATTTCTTGCATGGGACCTAAGCATGCAACCAAGGACACAAATTTGAATTTTCAACCAATTTATATGCATTACAGCATGTGCATGTAGTTCAAATTTGAATTATGCACATGAATGCATTGAAAACTCAGTTAATGCATAAAAATGTCCAAACGAACCCCGAAAAATCACAAAAATTGACAAAACACTCCTCTTATTCTAAGTTGACACGAGATTTTTTTGAAAGCAATAAGAAGCAATGGATATCGTTTTGTCCCCAAAGGTGGGAGGTTCCCTACCGAAACCATCATGCTTATTGTGAGAAGCTCTGGTCTGTGAGAAGCATATATCCAAACCCGCCCCAAATGGGACAAAAAAATTACCACGGCATGTTGATGCCGCTCCATGATAGCATGCCAAGTTTCATGAGTTTCAGACGAGTTTTGGATTTACTAGAATTTAAGAACCAGGTATCTTAATGTTTGCGGCCAAGTGATGGTGGCAGGGTGTTTGACATTCATTCCCATTTCTTGCATGGGACCTAATCATGCAACCAAGAACACATATTTGAATTCTCAACCAATTTATATGCATTAGAGCATGTGCATGTAGTTCAAATTTGAATTATGCACATGAATGCATTGAAAACTCAGTTATAGCATAAAAATGTCCAAACGAACCCCGAAAAATCACAAAAATTGACACAACACTCCTGTTGTTCTACGTTGACATGAGAAATTTTTTAAAAGCAATAAGAGGCAATGGATATCGTTTCATCCCCAAAGGTGGGACGTTCCCTACTGAAATCATCATGCTTCTTGTGAGAAGCTCTGGTTTGTGAGAAGCATATACCCAAACCTGCCCCAAATGGGACAAAAAATTTACCACGACATGTTGATGCCGCTCCATGATAGCATGCCAAGTTTAATGAATTTCAGACGAGTTTTGGATTTACTAGAATTTAAAAACAAGGTATCTCAATGTTTGCGGCCGAGTGACGGTGGCAGGGTGTTTGACATTCATTCCCATTTCTTACATGGGACCTAAGCATGCAACCAAGGACACATATTTGAATTTTCAACCAATTTATATGCATTAGAGCATGTGCATGTAGTTCAAATTTGAATTATGCACATAAATGCATTGAAAACTCAATTAATGCATAAAAATGTCCAAATGAACCCGAAAAAATCCCAAAAATTGACAGAACATTACCGTTGTTCTATGTTGACACTAGGAAAAAATTGAAATCGAGAAGAGGTAATGGAGATTGTTTCGTCCAGAAAGGTGAATGATGACCCACAAGTATAGGGGATCTATCGTAATCCTTTCGATAAGTAAGAGTGTCGAACCCAACGAGGAGCGGAAGGAAATGACAAGCAGTTTTCAGTAAGGTATTCTCTCCAAGCACTGAAATTATCGGTAACAGATAGTTTTGTGATAAGGTAATTCGTAACGGGTAACAAGTAATAAAAGTAAAGAAGGTGCAGCAAGGTGTCCCAATCCTTTTTTTAGCAAAGGACAAGCCTGGACAAACTCTTATACAAAGGAAAACACTCCCGAGGACACATGGGAATTATCATCAAGCTAGTTTTCATCATGCTCATATGATTCGCGTTCGTTACTTTGATAATTTGATATGTGGGTGGACCGGTGCTTGGGCACTGCCCTTACTTGGACAAGCATCCCACTTATGATTAACCCCTCTCGCAAGCATCCGCAACTATGAAAGAAGAATTAAGGTAAACCTAACCATAGCATGAAACATATGGATCCAAATCTGCCCCTTACGAAGCAACGCATAAACTAGGGTTTAAGCTTCTGTCACTCTAGCAACCCATCATCTACTTATTACTTCCCAATGCCTTCCCCTAGGCTCAAACAATGGTGAAGTGTCATGTAGTCGACATTCACATGACACCACTAGAGGAAAGACAACATACATCTCATCAAAATATCGAATGAATACCAAATTCACATGACTACTTATAACAAGACTTCTCCCATGTCCTTAGGAACAAATGTAACTACTCACAAATCATATTCATGTTCATAATCAGAGGGGTATTAATATGCATAAAGGATCTGAACATATGATCTTCCACTGGATAAACCAACTAGCATCAACTACAAGGAGTAATCAACACTACTAGCAACCCACAGGCACCAATCTGAGGTTTTGAGACAAAGATTGGATACAAGAGTTGAACTAGGGTTTGAGAGGAGATGGTGCTAGTGAATATGTTGATGGAGATTGGGCCCCTCCCGATGAGAGGACCAATGGTGATGACAATGGTGATGATTTCCCCCTCCCGGAGGGATGTTTCCCCGGCAGAACAGCTCCGCCGGAGCCCTAGATTGGTTCCGCCAAGGTTCCGCCTCGAGAGACAGCGCTTCATCCCGAAAGCTTCCTCCTTATTTTTTCCAGGGCGAAAGACTTCATATAGCAAAAGATGGGCATCGGAGGCCTGCCAGGGGGACCACGAGGCAGGGGCGCGCAACATATATATTGTCATATTATTTCTTATGCTAAAGTAACAATCTATTCATAATGTAAAGTATGAATCAGAAACTTCTTAGAAAACTAACAAACTATAATCTCAGTCATTGAAGCAATTGCCATTTATCATAACATCGGAAATAGTCAATTGATAACCCATAATTATAGGGGATCGCAACAATTTTTGAGGGTCTGTATTCAACCCAAATTTATTGATTCGACACAAGGGGAGCCAAAGAATATTCTCAAGTATTAGCAGCTGAGTTGTCAATTCAACCACACCTAGAAACTTAATATCTGCAGCAAAGTATTTAGTAGCAAAGTAATATGATAATAGTGGTAATGATAGCAAAAGTAATATTTTTTGGTTTTGTAGTGATTGTGACAATAGCAACGGAAAAGTAAATAAACGAAGAACAATATATGAAAAGCTCGTAGGCAATGGATCGGTGATGGAGAATTATGTCGGATGCGAGCAATCATGCAACAGTTATAACATAGGGTGACACAGAACTAGCTCTGGTTCATCAATGTAATGTAGGCATGTATTCCGAATATAGTCATATGTGCTTATGGAAAAGAACTTGCATGACATCTTTTGTCCTACCCTCCCGTGGCAGCGGGGTCCTATTGGAAACTAAGGGATATTAAGGCCTCCTTTTAATAGAGTACCAGATCAAAGCATTAACACATAGTGAATACATGAACTCCTCAAACTAAGGTCATCACCGGGAGTGGTCCCGATTATTGTCAATTCGGGGTTGCCGGATCATAACACATAGTAGGTGACTATAGACTTGCAACATAGGATCAAGAGCTCACATATATTCATGAAAACATAATAGGTTCAGATCTGAAATCATGGCACTCGGGTCCTAGTGACAAGCATTAAGCATAGCAAAGTCATAGAAACATCAATCCCAGAACATAGTGGATACTAGGGATCAAACCCTAACAAAACTAACTCGATTACATGATAAATCTCATCCAACCCATCACCGTCCAGCAAGCCTAGGATGGAATTACTCACGCACGGCGGTGATGGAGGTAGGTTGATGATGATGATGGTACGGATTCCCCTCTCCGGAGCCCCGAACGGACTCCAGATCAGCCCTCCCGAGAGAGTTTAGGGCTTGGCGGCAGCTCCGTATCATAAAACGCGATGAATCCTTCTCTCTGATTTTTTTCTCCCCGAACACGAATATATGGAGTTGGAATTGAGGTCAGTGGAGCGTCAGGGGGGCCCACGAGGTAGGGGGCGCGCCCAGGGGGTAGGGTGCGCCCCCCACCCTCGTGGACAGGGTGTGGGCCCCCTGACGTGGATTCTTCTTCCAGTATTTTTTATATATTCCAAAAATAATCTCCGTTGATTTTCAGGTCATTCCGAGAACTTTTATTTCTGCACAAAAATAACACCAAGGCAATTCTGCTGAAAACAACGTCGGTCCGGGCTAGTTCCATTCAAATCATGCAAGTTAGAGTCCAAAACAAGGGCAAAAGTGTTTGGAAAAGTAGATACAACGGAGACGTATCATCAATATAAGAGCTTTTCAGCAAGTCCACATACTCAACTATCATTTAGTCTTTCACAATTGCTAACACGCATGCAATACTTATGGGTATGAAGCTTTAATCGGACATAGAGAAAGATAGGGGCTTATAGTTTTGCCTTCCAACCTTTTTACCACATGGGTAATGTCAACAATAATAGTTTATGAAAACCCACATCCATAGCAGCAGTAGCGAAGGAATCGCTTGATCGGGTTCAGTTAACATCCATCGATCGATCGCTCGGGTTCAGTAACGTGTAGCCTGCAGTGCAATTGCTCGGGTTTAGTTAGAGCCCAACAGCTCGCTCGGGTTCAGTTAGAGCCAACGCCTCGCACACACGCGCGTACGTGTACGAGAGAAACACGCATCGCTCGGCCCCCGACCTCCCACCGTAACCGGGAACTCCCCGAAATTTTCCTCCCCCTCGCTTCTACCACGGTTTTTTCCATCATGGACGGCCCAAAGAATGTCATGCAGCTGCGTCTCCGGCCCGCCCAGGATGAAAAGCCCATTTTCGGTCATGTTTTTTGTCATAGAAGTAGGAGCCCACCACATCTATGATGATACCGGGTTTTGTCACAATTATCGTCATAGAAGTGTCATATGTATGACAGAAAAAAAATTCGTTCGGCCCGAAATGTCATGGATGTGTCTTTTTTTTGTAGTGTTATGACTTCGCCATGGGCTTGTCCCTGGGTAACCACTCCTCGTCGCCAAAAGCGGCCACCGTGGAGCAGTCCGAAAGGAGAGTCCTTCCCTTCTTGGACCCTTCGGCCTCCCCTGATGGGGCGGCCTTCCTTTTCTTGTCTCCCCCGGTTGGGGGGGAGAACTTTCCTCTTCCTCCTCCTCGTTTTTGTGGGAGGAGGGCACCTCGGTGTTATCGGACAATGAGTCCGATACGACCTTGCGCCGGAGACCTTTCCTGGTCCCCGTGGCCTTCTTCTTGGCCTTCTTCTCCAGCGCCTCATAGGGCGCTGGAACCAGCATCTCCGTTAAGAGAGCCCTTGATGGATCTTCGGGTAGTGGGCCGGACAATCGATCCGCTCCGCTGTCGCGACCCAGTCCTGTTAAATGGCGTGGAGGCTTAGATCCCCCACGTGATTATACTAGGGAAAGAAACATCTTATGAGATATAAGGAGCTCACTGGAGTGGCAGGGCACTTTGCGCTGAGTCCGCGATCCTCGGTAAGGGGAGGAGGTACCTCGGCGGACTTGAACAACACCTTCCAGATGTCCTGGTGCGTCGTGTCGAAGAGCTCTCACAGCGTCTGGTGCTTAGCCGGGTCGAACTCCCACATACTGAATGCCCGTCTTTGACACGGGAGGATCCGGCGGAAGAGCATGACCTGGACCACATTGACAATCTTGATTTTCTTGCTTATCATGTTTTTAACACAGTTTTGGAGTCCGGTTACCTCCACCGATGAACCCCAGGATAGGCCCTTCTCTTTCTAGGAGGTGAGCTGCATGGGGATGCCGGATCGAAATTCGGGGGCCGCCACCCAGTTGGTGTCACGTGGCTTAGTGATGTAGAACCACCCCGATTGCCACCCCTTCACGGTCTCCACATAGGAGCCTTCGAGCCAGGTGACGTTGGGTATTTTGCCCACCATGGCGCCTCCGCACTCCGCTTACTGGCCGACCACCACCTTCGGCCTAATGTTGAAGGTCTTCAGCCACAGGCCGAAGTGGGGCTTGATGCGGAGGAAGGCCTCGCACACGACGATAAACGTTGAGATGTTGAGGATGAAATTGGGGTCCAGATCGTGGAAGTCCAGCCCGTAGTAGAACATGAGCCCGCGGACAAATGGGTGGAGGGGAAATCCCAGCCCGCGGACAAAATGGGTAAGGAATACAACCATTTCATGGGGTTCGGGGGTAGGGACGATCTGCCCCGCGTCTGGGAGCCGGTGCGCGATATCTGCGGCCAGGTATCCGGCTTCCTGGAGCTTCGTAATGTTCTCCTTCGTAACAGAGGAGACCATCCACTTGCCTCCCGCTCCGGACATGTTTGGAGTGGTTTTGCGGAGAAAATGCGAACTTGGGCGCTGGAGCTCGAGTGCGCGAGAATGGATGGGCAGGGAAGAAGAAGGCGTGGGTGAAAAGGAGGAGTCCTTGTCCCTTTATAAGGACGGAAGAAACTATGTGCCTCCCACCTGCCTGGTAAACTCGCTTATTCCCCGAGCGCTGTGACTGATGGCGCGATTGGGTTACCCACACCCGTATTGATGAGAATCCCGTGATAAGGGGACATGATCTCTTCTTCGACAAGACGTGCCAAGAAAATCGCCTCACAATATGTGCAGTAGCTGGTTGAGAAAAACAGTTCGAATAATGACCGGGCCATGGCGTGATGTCACGTTATGAAAAGTTGTCAGCAGATTAGATTTGTGGAAGTATTATACTCTCTACGGTGGTATGTGGAATTTGTTTTGCAGAGCCGGACACTATCCTTGTGTTCGAAATCTTCTATGGTGTATTCGGAGGAGGAACCCTCCTTGCAATGTCGAAGACAATCTGCGCGCCGGACTCGTCGTCATTGAAGCCTGGTTCAGGGGCTAATGAGGGAGTCCTATCCTTTGACCGGACTATTGGGCTATGAAGATACAAGATTGAAGACTCCGTCCCGTGTCCGGGTGGGACTCTCCTTTGCGTGGAAGGCAAGCTTGGCAATTCGGATATGTAGATCTCCTCCCTTGTAACCGACTCTATGTAACCCTAGCTAAACCGGAGGGTTTAGTCCATAGGACAACAACAATCATAATCATAGGCTAGCTTCTAGGGTTTAGCCTCTACGATCTCATGGTAGATCAACTCTTGTAATACTCATATCATCAAGATCAATCAAGCAGGAAGTAGGGTATTACCTCCATCGAGAGGGCCCGAACCTGGGTAAACATTGTGTCCCCCGCCTCCTGTTACCATCCGCCTTAGACGCACAGTTCGGGACCCCCTAGCCGAGATCTGCCGGTTTTGACACCGACACCCCTCCCTAGTCCAATTCAGAGTCCGTATAGGGAGGGGGGCCGACTGCCCCTTGTGGGATGCCTCCCCTCTTCCCTATAGCCCATGAAAGCCCAACTTTCCCCGGGGGGGGGGGGGGTCCGATAACCCTCCGGCACTCCGGTTTTCTCCAAAATAACCCGGAACACTTCCGGTCTCTGAATATAGCCGTCCAACATATCAATCTTTATGTCTCGACCATTTCGAGACTCCTCGTCATGTCCATGATCATATCCGGGACTCCAAACTACCTTTGGTACATCAAAACACATAAACTCATAATACCGATCGTCACCGAACGTTAAGCGTGCGGACTCTACGGGTTCGAGAACTATGTAGACATGACCGAGACACGTCTTAGGTCAATAACCAATAGCGGAACCTAGATGTTCATATTGGCTCCCACATATTCTATGAAAATCTTTATCGGTCAAACCGCATAACGATATACGTTGTTCCCTTTGTCATCGGTATGTTACTTGCCCGAGATTTGATCGTCGGTATCTCAATACCTAGTTCAATCTCGTTACCGGCAAGTCTCTTTACTCGTTCCGTAATGCAACATCCCGCAACTAACTCATTAGTCACATTGCTTGCAAGGCTTATAGTGATGTGCATTACCGAGAGGGTCCAGAGATACCTCTCCGACAATCGGAGTGACAAATCCTAATCTCAGTCTATGCCAACTCAACAAACACCATCAGAGACACCTATAGAGAACCTTTATAATCACCCAGTTATGTTGTGACGTTTGGTAGCACACAAAGTGTTCCTCCGGTATTCGGGAGTTGCATGATCTCATAGTCATAGGAACATGTATAAGTTATGGAGAAAGCAATAGCAACAAACTAAATGATCGTCGTGCTAAGCTAACGGATGAGTCAAGTCAATCACATCATTCTCTAATGATGTGATCCTGTTAATCAAATGACAACTCATGTCTATGGTTAGGAAACATAACCATCATTGATTCAACGAGCTAGTCAAGTAGAGGCAAAATAGTGACACTCTGTTTGTCTATGTATTCACACATGTACTAAGTTTCCGGTTAATACAATTCTAGCATGAATAATAAACCTTTATCATGATATAAGGAAATATAAATAACAACTTCATTATTGCCTCTAGGGCATATTTCCTTCAGTCTCCCACTTGCACTAGAGTCAATAATCTAGATTACATTGTAATGATTCTAACACCCATGGAGTCTTGGTGCTAATCATGTTTTGCTTGTGAGAGACGCTTAGTCAATGGGTCTGCAACATTCAGATCCGTATGTATCTTGCAAATCTCTATGTCTCCCTCCTTGACTTGATTGCGGATGGAATTGAAGCGTCTCTTGATGTGCTTGGTTCTCTTGTGAAATCTGGATTCCTTTGCCAAGGCAATTGCACCAGTATTGTCATGAAAGATTTTCATTGGACCCGATGCACTAGGTATGACACCTAGATCGGATATGAACTCCTTCATTTGCTGCTTCTGAAGCAGCTATGTATTCTGCTTCACGCGTAGATCCTGCCACGACGCTCTACTTGGAACTGCACCAACTGACAGCTCCACCATTTAATAAAAACACGTATCCAGTTTGTGACTTAGATTCATCCGGATCAGTATCAAAGCTTGCATCGACGTAATCGTTTACGACGAGCTCTTTGTCACCTCCATATACGAGAAACATATCCTTAGTCCTTTTCAGGTATTTCAAGATATTCTTGACCGTTGTCCAGTGATCCACTCCTAGATTACTTTGGTACCTCCCTGCTAAACTGATAGCAAGGCACACATCAGGTCTGGTACACAACATTGCATACATGATAGAGCCTATGGCTAAAGCATAGGGAACACCTTTCATTTTCTCTCTATCTTCTACAGTGGTCGGGCATTGAGTCTAACTTCACACCTTGTAATACATGTAAGAACCCTTTATTTGCCTGATCCATTTTTAACTTCTTCAAAACTTTATCAAGGTATGTTCTTTGTGAAAGTCCAATTAAGCGTCTTGATCTATCTCTATAGATCTTGATGCCCAATATATAAGCAGCTTCACCGAGGTCTTTCATTAAAAAATTCTTATTCAAGTATCCTTTTATGCTATTCAGAAATTCAGTATCATTTCCGATCAACAATAAGTCATCTACATATAATATCAGAAATGCTATGGAGCTCCCACTCACTTTCTTGTAAATACAGGCTTCTCCAAAAGTCTGTATAAAACCATATGCTTCGATCACACTATCAAAGCGTATACTCCAACTACGCGAGGCTTGCACCAGTCCATAAATGGATCGCTGGAGCTTGCACACTTTGTTAGCACCTTTTGGATCGACAAAACCTTCTGGTTGCATCATATACAACTCTTCTTTAAGATATCCATTAAGGAATGTAGTTTTGCATCAATTTGCCAAATTTCATAATCATAAAATGCGACAATTGCTAACATGATTCAGACGGACTTAAGCATCGCTACGGGTGAGAAGGTCTCATCATAGTCAACTCCTTGAACTTGTCAAAAACCTTGTAGATAGTAACGTTATCGTCAGCGTCAGTCTTCTTCTTGAAGATCCATTTATTCTCTATGGCCTGCCAATCATCGGGCAAGTCAACCAAAGTCCACACTTTGTTCTCATACATGGATCCCATCTCAGATTTCATGGCCTCAAGCCATTTTGCGGAATCTGGGCTCATCATCGCTTCCTCATAGTTCGTAGGTTCGTCATGGTCAAGTAACATGACCTCCAGAACAGGATTACCGTACCACTCTCGTGCGGATCCTACTCTGGTTGACCTATGAGGTTCGGTAGTAACTTGATCAGAAGTTTCATGATCATCATCATTAGCTTCCTCACTTACTGGTGTAGGAATCACTGGAACTGATTTGAGTGATGAACTACTTTCTAATAAGGGAGCAGGTACAATTACCTCATCAGGTTTTACTTTCCTCCCACTCACTTCTTTCGAGAGAAACTCCTTCTCTAGAAAGGATCCATTCTTAGCAATGAATATCTTACCTTCGGATCTGTGATAGAAGGTGTACCCAACAGTCTCCTTTGGGTATCCTATGAAGACACATTTCTCCGATTTGGGTTTGAGCTTATTAGGTTGAAGTTTTTTTCATAAGCATCGCAGCCCCAAACTTTAAGAAACGACAACTTGGGTTTCTTGACAAACCACAGTTCATAAGGTGTCGTCTCAACGGATTTAGATCGTGCCCTATTTAACGTGAATGCAACCGTCTCTAAAGCATAACCCCAAAAAGATAATGGTAAATCAGTGAGAGACATCATAGATCGCACCATATCTAATAAAAGTGCGGTTACGATGTTCGGACACACCATTATGCTGTGGTGTTCTGGGTGGTGTGAGTTGTGAAACTATTCCGCATTGTTTCAAATGAAGACCAAACTCATAACTCAAATATTCACCTTCACGATCAGATCGTGGAAACTTGATTTTCTTGTTACGATGATTTTCTACTTCACTCTGAAATTCTTTGAACTTTTCAAATGTTTTAGACTTATGTTTCATTAAGAAGATATAACCATATCTGCTTAAACCATCTATGAAGGTGAGAAAATAACGATATCCGCCGCGAGCTTCAATGTTCATTGGACCACATACATTAGTATGTATGATTTCCAATAACTTTGTTGCTCGCTCCATTGTTCCGGAGAACAGAGTTTTAGTCATCTTGCCCATGAGGCATGGTTTGCAAGTACCAAGTGATTCATAATCAAGTGATTCTAGAAGTCCATCAGAATGGAGTTTCTTCATGCGCTTTACACCAATATGACCTAAACGGCAGTGCCACAAATAAGTTGCACTGTCATTATCAACTCTGCATCTTCTGGCTTCAATGCTATGAACATGTGTATCACTACTATCAATATTTAGTAAAAATAGACCACTCATCAAGGGTGCATGACCATAAAAGATATTACTCATATAAATAGAACAACCATTATTCTCTGATTTAAATGAATAACCGACTCGCATCAAACAGGATCCAGATATAATGTCCATGCTCAACGCTGGCACCAAATAACAATTATTTAGGTCTAAAACTAATCCCGAAGGTAGATGTAGAGGTAGCGTGCCGATGGCGATCGCATCGACTTTGGAACCATTTCCTACGCGCATCGTCACCTCGTCCTTAGCCAATCTTCGCTTAATCCGTAGCCCCTGTTTCGAGTTGCAAATGTTAGCAACTGAACCAGTATCAAATACCCAGGCACTACTGCGAGCATTAGTAAGGTACACATCAATAACATGTATATCAAATATACCTTTCACTTTTCCATCCTTCTCCGCCAAATACTTGGGGCAGTTCCGCTTCTAGTGACCAGTCCCTTTGCAATAGAAGCACTCAGTCTCAGGCTTAGGTCCAGACTTGGGTTTCTTCACTTGAGCATCAACTGGCTTGTTGTTCTTCTTGAAGTTCCCCTTCTTCCCTTTACCCTTTTTCTTGAAACTGGTGGTCTTGTTGACCATCAACACTTGATGCTCCTTCTTGATTTCTACCTCCGCAGCCTTTAGCATTGCGAAGAGCTCAGGAATTGTCTTATCCATCCCTTGAATATTATAGTTCATCACGAAGCTCTTGTAGCTTGGTGGCAGTGATTGAAGAACTCTGTCAATGACACCATCATCAGGAAGATTAACTCCCGGTTGAGTCAAGTGGTTGTGGTACCCAGACATTCTGAGTATATGTTCACTGACGGAACTATTCTCCTCCATCTTGCAGCTGTAGAACTTATTGAAGACTTCATATCTCTCAATCCGAGCATTTGCTTGAAATATTAACTTCAACTCCTGGAACATCTCATATGCTCCATGACGTTCAAAACATCGTTGAAGTCCCGGTTCTAAGCCGTAAAGCATGGCAGACTGAACTATCGAGTAGTCATCAGCTTTGCTCTGCCAGGTGTTCACAACATCTGGTGTTGCTCCTGCAGCGGGTTTGTCACCTAGCGGTGCTTCCAGGACGTAATTCTTCTGTGCAGCAATGAGGATAATCCTCAAGTTACGGACCCAGTCTGTATAGTTGCTACCATCATCTTTCAACTTAGCTTTCTCTAGGAACACATTAAAATTCAACGGAACAACATCACGGGCCATCTATCTACAAAAACATAGACATGCAAAATACTATCAGGTACTAAGTTCATGATAAATTAAAGTTCAATTAATCAAATTACTTAAGAACTCCCACTTAGATATACATCTCTCTAATCATCTAAGTCATCACGTGATCCATATCAACTAAACCATGTCCGATCATCACATGAGATGGAGTAGTTTTCAATGGTGAACATCACTATGTTGATCATATCTACTATATGATTCACGCTCGACTTTTCGGTCTCAGTGTTTAGGCCATATCTGCATATGCTAGGCTCGTCAAGTTTAACCCGAGTATTCTGCGTGTGCAAAACTGGCTTGCACCCGTTGTATGTGAACATAGAGCTTATCACACCCGATCATCATGTGGTGTCTCGGCACGATGAACTGTAGCAACGATGCATACTCAGGGAGAACACTTATACCTTGAAATTTAGTGAGAGATCATCTTATAATGCTACCGCCGAACTAAGCAAAATAAGATGCATAAAGGATAAACATCACATGCAATCAATATAAGTGATATGATATGGCCATCATCATCTTGTGCATTTGATCTCCATCTCCAAAGCACCGTCATGATCACCATCGTCACTAGCTTGACACCTTGATCTCCATCGAAGCATCATTGTTGTCTCGCCAACTATTGTTTCTACGACTATCGCTACCGCTTAGTGATAAAGTAAAGCAATTACACGGCGATTGCATTTCATACAATAAAGCGACAACCATATGGCTCCTGCCAGTTGCCGATAACTGTGTTACAAAACATGATCATCTCATACAATAAAATTTAGCATCATGTCTTGACCATATCACATCACAACATGCCCTGCAAAAACAAGTTAGACGTCCTCTACTTTGTTGTTGCAAGTTTTACATGGCTGCTACGGGCTGAGCAAGAACCGTTCTTACCTACGCATCAAAAACCACAACGTGGTATAGTGATTGCTTTTTGATCTTCAGAAAGAACCCTGTTCATTGAATCCGATTCAACTAAAGTTGGAGAAACTGACACCCACCAGCCACCTATGTGCGAAGCATGTTAGTAGAACCAGTCTCGCGTAAGCGTACGCGTAATGTCGGTCTGGGCCGCTTCATCCAACAACACCGCCGAATCAATAATCAACTAGTGACGGCAAACAATATGTATATACCCACGTCCACAACTCCTTTGTGTTCTACTCGTGCATATAAGTTATAACATCTACGCATAAACCTGGCTCGGATGCCACAGTTGGGGAACGCAGTAATTTCAAAAAAATTCCTACACACACGCAAGATCATGGTGATGCATAGCAACGAGAGGGAAGAGTGTTGTCTACGTACCCTCGTAGACCATAAGCGGAAGCGTTATGACAACGCGGTTGATGTAGTCGTACGTCTTCATGATCAACCGATCCTAGTACCGAAAGTACGACACCTCCGTGATCTGCACACGTTCGGCTCGGTGACGTCCCACGAACTCACAATCCAGCAGAGTGTCGGGGAAGAGCTTCGTCAGCACGACGGCGTGATGACGGTGATGATGATGCTACCGGAATAGGGATTCGCCTAAGCACCGCTACGATATGACCGAGGATGGATTATGGGGAGGGGGGCACCGCAAACGGCTGGGAACAATCAACTTGTGTGTCCTAGGGTGCCCCTGCCCCCGTATATAAAGGAGCAAGGGGGGAGGCCGGCCGGCCCTAGTGGAGCGCCAAGGGAGGAGGAATCCTCCTCCTAGTAGGAGTAGGATTCCTCCTTTCCTAGTCCTACTAGGAGGAGAAGGGGAAGGAAGGAAGGGAGAGGAAAAGGAGAAGGAAAGGGGGGCACCCCCTCCCTAGTCCTATTCAGACTCCCTATAGGGAGGGGGCGCGGCTGCCCCTTGTGGGCTGCCTCCCCTCTTCCCTATGGACCATGAAGGCCCAACTTTCCCCCCGGGGGGGGGGGGTCCGGTAACTCTCCGGCACTCCGTTTTCTCCGAAATCACCCGGAACACTTTCGGTGTCCGAATATAGCCGTCCAATATATCAATCTTTATGCCTCGACCATTTCGAGACTCCTTGTCATGTCCGTGATCATATCCGGGACTCCGAACTACCTTCGGTACATCAAAACACGTAAACTCATAAAACCGATCGTCACCGAACGTTAAGCGTGCGGACCCTATGGGTTCGAGAACTGTGTAGACATGACCGAGACACGTCTCCGGTCAATAACCAATAGCGGAACCTGGATGTTCATATTGGCTCCCACATATTCTACGAAGATCTTTATCGGTCAAACCGCATAACGATATACGTTGTTCCCTTTGTCATCGGTATGTTACTTGCCCGAGATTTGATCGCCGGTATCTCAATACCTAGTTCAATCTCATTATTGGCAATTCTCTTTACTCGTTCCGTAATGCATCATCCCGCAACTAACTCATTAGTCACATTGCTTGCAAGGCTTATAGTGATGTGCATTATCGAGAGGGCCCGGAGATACCTCTCCGACAATCGGAGTGACAAATCCTAATCTCGATCTATGCCAACTCAACAAACACCATCGGCGACACCTGTAGAGCACCTTTATAATCACCCAGTTACGTTGTGACATTTGGTAGCACACAAAGTGTTCCTTCGATATTCGGGAGTTGCATGATCTCATAATCATAGGAACATGTATAATTTATGGAGAAAGCAATAGCAACAAACTAAACGATCATCGTGCTAAGCTAATGGATGGGTCAAGTCAATCACATCATTCTCTAATGATGTGATCCCATTAATCAAATGACAACTCATGTCTATGGTTAGGAAACATAACCATCATTGATTCAACGAGCTAGTCAGGTAGAGGCAAACTAGTGACACTCTGTTTGTCTATGTATTCACACATGTACTAAGTTTCCGGTTAATACAATTCTAGCATTAATAATAAACATTTATCATGATATAAGGAAATATAAATAACAACTTTATTATTGCCTCTAGGGCATATTTCCTTCATAACAACACCCGCTGCTCAGGGCCAATGTCCTTTCCCCCTCTTCTAGGCCGAGCCGACCATGGATGTGTGACAAAAAAGACCAAGCATGTTGACGGTTCAGCGGCGATGAACGAGAACACATTGTGAGGGGAAAGGAGCACATAAACATAAACATTCCGGAGAGGGCGTCGAAGGTAATGCGGTCAAAACGAATAAATCACAAATCAACATATTTCAATTTCCTAGTGGCCGAAAATGTCGGAGATTCAATAAAAAATTTAAAAGGGAGAAAAAACAAATCTTAGTAGATTTGATATATGTTCAAGGCCCACACCATCATGACATTTACAAAGGAAACCCATCCATCGAGAAAATTCCAAGGCTAAGACCAAGTCAAAACTGGGCACTCAATCAAAATCAAAGTCCTCGGCTGAATGGGAGGCCTCCAATCCTACCTTAGTGATATAGAAAATATAACCTCACACATGTGACAACTATTAAAATAATGTCAGAAAGAACGGGTGCGACAACACACGCCATCATGGGCTAGTAATATGATGCCCAAGGTCGGTTTATAATTTTGGCCATGGTCGAGGCGTCACAACCTTACAAAAGTCCTTTTGAATACAAATCTAAAAACACTTTTTGACACATGGGTAAATATTATTTTACTCATCTACCATTTTAATTAAAAAATGCATGGTTAAATTTCTATCTACATTTATTTAAAAAACACATTGCATATTATGCTCTTCCTTGAGTTAGACGAAACCACAAAATCCTTTGTGATGGGAAACTTTTGCTACAAAGACAATCTCCACATGCGACCATTGTGCCTACCTTGATCTAGCCCACACATGTGATTTCTTCCCATTTTTATATGTTTTTTCTCACTGAAGGACCTCTTAGAGATGCCAGGGGGTCGTGTATGCTTTTATAATATTGAAAATAATAAAACAAAAAATCCTCCAGATGCATGTGGATAAAAATAGGAGGATGAAAGAAAAGGCATTGCTATTTCAAGGATGGTGTAATAAAAGGTATTCCTATTTATAGGTTTTGAGGAGAGCGGAGAGTTACTTGCGATTCTTTCTCCATCACCATCCTCGCCATCTCTTCTGCTGCGAAAAGAACAACAAACAATCCAGTCAATCAAATGGGTTCTCGATGGATCCGACCCGAGGTATGTAATGATAATTTAGGTTATCCATTTGCGGATGCAAATCAAGCACATTACTTGTTTTTATCTGAAGTTTATACCTATTTCTATTGGTTTTCCAGAGTCATTACTCTTCTTCTTATACTTCATTTGGTGCCTTACGAGCAATCAAGTAATTATCCGATCTATAGTGTCTAAAGAAATATACATGTTTTGTTGATTGCTGCCTACATATGATCTGTTTCATTTGTGTATGCAAAAACTTATCAAGGATCAATCAACACATGGGAGGATTATTTGATAATTGCCAACCATGATTTGTTATTGCATAGGTCATTTGTGTCACATGTCTTATATTTCATATGCATCAAAGAACCTCGACAATATTTTGATTTAGCCATAAACGTAAACACACATGACCAAAATGTATGGTAAACGAAATCTCAGAGATTTTGTTTGTGTTCATGTTGGCATAGGAAAACCATACATAGTCATACAATAAAGTCATGTTGAGTCACACGACATGCCTCCTTCTACCCATAACATCATAATATGCAATTCATCATGTCAATGCCTGATTAGTGATTCAAACATCCAGGTGTACCCACTGTTCGCGACGACCGGCGTGGCCGTCGGTATTTGTGTGATGCAACTTGTGCGCAATATCACCACCAACCCTGAAGTCAGGTACTACAAAAACAAAACAAAACTTCCATCCATATTCAGGACTCCACATTTCGACACACCGCACTTGATCAATTTTTCTACCATCACTCAAGATTTGATTTAAAGTTGTTTTTGTGTGAAACAACCGAGGGATGTACATGCAGGGTGACAAAGCAGAACAGGGCAGCTGGGGTGCTAGAGAATCATGATGAAGGGAAGAGGTATTCCCAACACGGGGTGCGCAGGTTCTGGCTCTCCAAGCGTCGTGACTACATGCATGAACTGGACAATGTGCCCACCGACCGGAATTAGATCCAATTACGGGTCGTCCATGAGAAGAGGCCACCGTGTTTTCTTCATCCATCACACATATATGCATACTACAAGAACAAACGTGCTCCGCCACGCTTGCTATTATTGTTGCCTCCCTTTGTTTACTATATCCGTGTAGTCATGCATGTATGTTTTTGTGGCTGAAAAGACTATTTTGCTGTTTTATTTGATATGATATGGTCACACATTTTAACATCTTGTAGTTTATTTTTCTTGCCAAAAAACAACCAACTCATGATCAATCAAAAGCCTCATATAGAAAAATGTCTAACCAAATTCTTTGTAGGGGCAAACCAAGGCTAAAACCAAGTTTATTAAAAAAAAAGAGAACATAGCCAAGTGGCTATTAGTGTACCACCAACCTTATTTTCTTCAGAATCACTCAACTATATAGACTACGATCCCCTAGCCCTACTCGATTTGGCACCCTCCACTCGCATCGGCAAAATCAACCTTCTGCCTAGAACAAAAAGAGGTTGATCGGAGAAATTTTTGACTAAAGTGTCACATCATTGTTGTCAAAGTTCTCGTCACCAATTCATTTCGTGGATCCAAAATGGCAAATAGTAAATCCACTATCCACGTGTATTCCTTTTTTCCGTCACCAATTCATTTGTTTACAAAGGGTATGTATTAGCGAAAGTTTATATGCAGAGTTCACATTTTTTTTCTGCTAACAAGAAAATAAAGAGTTTACATCTTTATGCACTCCTCCGATACAATGCCAATTTTTTTAACTTTGTTGAGGGTTTGAAACATCATTTGCAAATAAAGAGAATCATGGAGTGGTAAAGTTGCGGCGAACTCTTTGGTTTCTTCGGCAGTTATTATTTTCGCCATCACTTCGCCTTGTCACCTGCCGTTCACGTTCGTTCCCCAATCCCCACTACCGGGTCCGATCCAATTCCATGACGCGGCTTTCACGGACCTCCCACCACCCACACCCAAACCCGCCACCGCCCACCCCTCTCCCCTCCCCCGGCCATCCCCTCCCCTCCTCCCTCCACTAAACCCTAGACCACGCGCGCGCCCCAACCACTCCCCAATCCTCTTCCCCCCACCCAAGCGGCGTATCCGGCGCCGCCGCCGCCATGGGGGTCCTCGCGGCGTCGACGTCGGCGGGGGACTGGCTCGTTGAGGACGACATCCTCCTCAAGAACGCCATCGAGGTAGGTAACCGACGCCCCCGTAGCCCCGGATCGCGGCGGCAATCGCCCAATAGCCCTCCGTGTAGACGCGTTGGTTAGGTCGGCTTCGATTGAGTTGTCCAATTGCTGTTCTTGGGTGGTTTACTGCCCGCCGGAGCACCATGGAGCCAGAGGGGCCCTGCCCGTTAGTCAGAATGCTTAGTCCCCACCAGGCCTTGCAAAATTCCTGCGCCCGTGATTCTTGTTATCCGTTACTCGCAAGATTCTTGGACTCCCCTGTTGTTTACAGCAAATCTTCTTTGCTTTCTTTGTGTTTCAATTGCATAGGGGTGGTGCTCTGCAAGTCTGCACTACACAGTGCTTGGGTAGTTCTCGGGCATTGCTGTTTCTTACAGCCAATGTTTTTTATTTCATTTTGCGTTAGAAGGAAGCGTGTCGCTCTGCAGCACATAGGAGTTAACTGACAGCATGATGTAATCAGAAATTGGTGCCTCGTGTGATTGGCTTGAAACAGTTCCCGTTGTGCGTCTTTTGGTCCCGCGACAATCTTCTTTTAACCTTTGAGTCTGTAATGTTACAAGTGTTTAACCTTCTGTAAAATTTTGCATTGCTATATAATTGTTAAATTTATTCGAGACATGTTATACTGTATTCGCACATGTCAGCTTATTGGCCATGCAACAATCAAATTTGTTTGCGTAAAAAAAGATGGCATGAAGAGATAGGCCTAATGAGTGCTTTTTTATTATACCAGTGAACAAAAATGAGAAAAGCTGCTCTGGCAATTGCTTATGAAATTCTGAAATCTGAATTTATGACTGCCCCCCTGTTTACTACTAATTGTTAAAATAATAATTTTGATACCTGTAGACTGGTGCCTCTTTGGAGTCCTTGGCAAAAGGAGCTGTATGTTTTTCCCGTAAATTTACCCTTCAAGAAATACAAGATCGTTGGACGTCATTGCTATATGACCCAGAGATCTCAGCACAAGCTTCTGCTCGGATGGTTGAGTATGAGACTGAACTTTCCACTTCCAACCCTGCCAAGCTACATAAACTTGTCAACTCGAAGGCAAAAGATTTCTCATTTCAGAAGCGGAAAATAGAGAGTGTCAAGAATTTATACTATGCGATGAGAAAGAGAGTATGCAATGAACCCTGTAACACCAATGACCTTGGTTTTCTCATTGCCCCTTGTTCTTGCATGGTGATTGGCGGGGAGTGTGTCTGCGGAGGCGTACCTAAACCTTCACATGATCAGCATGTAGTTCAAAATATTGAACCAGGGATGAATACAGTGAGCTGCTATGGACAAGCAGGTGGAAGCTACAGTGGTGCACAACAGACACATCCTGAAATAAATGGCCATTCTTTCCATGCACAGCATCCTGGGAGCATGATAAAAGATGAGGATGCCACCAATAATGCACCATATGTCTATTCAGATGTTCAAATGTATGACGCCTACACGCAAAAAGTTCCTGAGCCTAGTGAAGTGAACAATGTCTCTCTTAGAGGTATCACAGATTTTCAGGATTCTATGCAGTTTCAGCAATTGGCATCTAGCAACCAATGTGGCAATGAAGTAGCAGAATCAAAAGAAATGTTGATTACTGATCAAGTTGGAGTTGAACACGTCCATTTCCCTGCTAATAACAGCGGAGAAGCAATCTGGAACGGGGTTGATGAAACAAACACACTTACTCTTGCTGATGGTAAGAAAATAAAGACAGGCAACAGAGACCCTCTAGCATTGCAAGCAGATGGTGGGATTTGCATGCCTGGTTTAGATGATGCAGCAATGCCAGAAGGTGATTACATGGATTTTCCCTTTTTCAGTAACAGTGATGAGTTTGATCTCCTGAACGGTGAAAATTTTCTGAATTCTCCACATGATACGAATCAGGAAGACTTGGATGATCCTGATCCAAAAGGTGTACTGGGTGCAGACTCCGTCATGCAGAATATGTTGCACCCTGATGAGGCCAACATTTGCTATGATCAGGTAGATTCAGGCCATGTACATCATAACGTTGAGGGTGTTTCGGAAACGATCCTGGTCCCTACTACACCTGAAGTATGTTATCCTGGCCCGTATGCGGAATGCATGTTAAATACGGAAGATCCTGAAATCCCTTGCAATGACGATGCTAGTACACATGGCGAGTTTTCTCCCCTGCGCCCTACTGCTTCTTTTGCGCGGAACTCCGAGTCTCCATTCCCCCCTGCAACTAGCTCTCCATTAAAGGCTGAGCATTCCAATGCGAGTGATTTGGTCCAAATAAAGAGAGGAGATATGGCAAATGCCCAATCTCCATCACAACCAATGAAGCTTAGCCCATCCACTTCAGAACAAAAAGAAGGTTCAGTGGTACTTAATAAAGGTTGCATCCTAGGAGCTATACCCTCTGAAGGTCCTTCAACTTCCAGTGCACTTATGCATGGTAATATTGACACGAATGATGAGAGCACATGCATGCTAGCTTTACCTGCTATTCACCCATCTGGATTTGGTGAAGGACCATCGTGCAGTTTAGGACAGCACGATTTTTTTGATAACTCCCAAAGTTTGATGTTGTTCAATCCTGTTCAAGTGCCTGATCACATGAATTACAGCTCACATGACAATCAGTCAGAACTGCAAGATGCCTCTGCTCTACAGAACTGTATGCCATCACATGCATTGCCAGATGTGGGTCTTCAAGACCCTATTGCGGCCGCACCGGCATCAGCTCCACCAGAAGAATGCTTGGACATTGAAAATGATATTCCAAACTACTATGATTTAGAAGCCCTGGTATGTACCTGTTAACTTAGATAATAGAGCCTTTCACCGTGTTACTTCTGATTCACCCCTTTCGGTTCATTGCAGATACTTGATCAGGATCTAATCCCATGGGACCAGGCTGATTCATCTCACCCTGCAGGTAAATACGAACCATCCATTAAATTATTCTGAATGTGGTTAAGGATGTGCTACATTAATATATGCAAGTTTTTATAGAGATGCACATCTTAAGGCTAGCATGAATAACATTAGGATGACAAAGTTGTCCAAAAAAATGTATTGTGCTAAACTACGAGTCCTATTGTGCTGAAATAATGGTCCCATTGTTGTAGTACTTCACTATCAGTGTTTATAGTCACTAAAAATGAGACTAGTCATCAGTTCGTCATACGGGTGGGGTATTGGTCAGCTAGTAGGCTTAAGGAGGAAAATATATTCTGGTCTGGGTTCTGGCACTAGTGTAAGGTGTGTGGACCCACTTAACTGGATGTGGTGTGGCCCTTTCCCTCTTAGTGGCAATTTGAATGCAAACTACGTGTCATAGAACAATAAAACTGATCAAGCTTAGCCCATGCACACCAAGAAGCGTGACTTGGTAGATAATTTGGCTCTTCAGCAAGATGTGCCTGATCAACATAGATGGCACCTAACTCAATCAGGGTCTTACACCAGTAAGTCGGCTTACAATGCTTATTTTCCTGGCTCCATCAAGTTTGCGCCATGGAAACGGGTTTGAAAATCATGGGCTCACTCTGCTGCAACTTCTTTATCTGTCCGGCAATCAAGAATAGATGCTGGACATCCGATCACTTGGCTAATATAGGGGCTGCCGCATCCTACTGCTTGTTCCTTTCGTGATCAAGAAGAGGAGACAATCCAACGTTATCCTTATTTCTTGTGTCTTTACAAGGCATGTTTGGATGGTTATCCTACAAAAATTGGGCGTGGCTGCTCTTGCCCCTTGACCTGATGTAACACGTTTCTCCAATTGTTGGTATAGTCCTGTCAGAAGTGTGCCCAAGGAATTGAAGAAAGGCCCCAACTCCCTCATCATCCTTGTGGCTTGGGAAATATCGAAACACCGCAATGCATGTGTGTTTGAGGGTGCCAGGCCTTGTATTCCATTAGTGTTATAGGCAGCTGCTTATGAGAGTGACTTCTGGTGTTTGGTTGGTACTTCAGCCCTCCATGAGCTACTCCCTGACACTTGGTCAGGGTGTGTTTGGGCGAGGTTAATTTTCTTTTGTTCATGGCGAGTCTGTTATTAGACCTCTGGGAGCTGGCCTGCTGGCATCTCCTTGTATTTCTTTCCTTAACGAAATGACACACAGCTCTCCTGCGTCGTTTGAGAAAAAAAGGGAAATTGATTGAGTTTAATTTAGAGCAATTTTATTTTTCTGGTACTTTGGACCTTGTATGTTATTAGCTACAGTTAGGCATTTGCGTACCATGTACAGGAGAAAAATAGCCTACTTACCATTATCTATGTATTTGCATGGCCAGTTTCCAGATTTGATCATCCAGAGAACAGGAAATCATTGATAAGGTTGGAGCAGGGTGCTCGGTCTTATGTGAACCGAGGTATCATGTCTCGAGGTGCCTTTGCAGTTATCTATGGACTGCACTTGAAGTACTACATAAAGGATCCTGAGGTAAATCCAACTGATGTTTTTCAGCTAATATGGTCCATCACATATAACGAGACACAACTCAGCTTCTCCAGAGTACGGAGAACTTATGTTCATACATCTGCGCTGAACAGTTGCATCGTTTAAATTTCGTGTTGTGTTCATATTCGCAGATAGAAACAATTCATATGTTTGGTTATTTGAACAGCATCACACTTGCTACTCACTAGCAGTTTGAAAACTCATCTATCTTGTTTCTGTCTCATAATTGAATGCTGATTGAATTCTTCATTTCTTCTAATTCAATCTTTAAATAGAGAGATACGACCAGGCTGGTTATTGTGTGGCTTTCACTTCCATTAATTTTTGGCAAATTGTCTTCTTTAACTTGTATGAAATACATAATATTTTCGCATTTGTGCATCTTGGCACCATTTCTGACTTTTAGTTGCATTTCTCTCTTCTTTTCTCAGGTTATTCTTGGAAGAGAGACAGAAGACGTGAAAGTAGACATAGATTTAGCAAAAGAAGGGAGGGCGAACAAAATATCTCGACGACAGGTATTTGCTTGAATATTTTTTTCCAAGTTAGTGAATTTTAGTTACAGTTCAGGAAATAGGTGATGCCTAAAATATGATGATAAATATCTATATCCTGCAGAGTCTTGTTTTTTTGTTTAGTTGGTTCTTCTGTTTGTGGTTAGCTCCTGAAGAAAATGTATTTTTAGCTCATCTGCCGGTCTTAGTGTAATTGGTGGCCACAGAAGGTCTACTCTGCCCTGACCCTGACAGCAGTAAAAGCTTTGTGTGTCATGCATTGTCCGAAGACATTTTGACGTGCAGGGCACATGTTTGTTTGAGCCAGTGGAGTTGCCGACTTTATTTAGTTGGCAATATTTTGGACTGGAAAAGTCTGGTGGGGGATGAATTATGTTTATCTAGGTCTCTTTTTTCACTCTAGGGTTGACTTGCATATTTATCTCAATGATTTGTATCATGCCTTTGTGTTATTAGTTGAGAAACTGTTAGTCTTAACACTTTGTGGCATTATACGATTCTGTGTATCTTGACTTGTTATGGATAGTTTTAAAAACATCTCCAGCTATTGATGTTGACCACACTTATATTATAGAATTGCGATTTTGTGGTATTCTACGATTCTGTGTATCTTGTAATTTGTACATCGTCTGACCATGCCGTGCTCCTGAAGTAGTTAACTGTTTTAAGTAATTAACAGCAGGCATCTCTGGTTACATCTGACCCCCAGTGGTTGCATCCACTAACCCCATTCATATGTTCTCCTTTAAGTTGCGAATTAGGGTATCATGCTGGTGAACTGCCCTAAATAGTGGACACCGTTAAGTTTTGCTAAATTCGTGCTATATTCTGAAAATCAGGCGGTTATCAAGATGGATAAAAGTGGGTCTTTCCATATCAAGAACATCGGGAAATGCTCAATCTTTGTTAATAGCAAGGAAGTGCCGAGCTGCAAAGGGATCAACTTAAGTTCTGATTCTTTAATCGAGGTACACAGATATCTCCTATTTCATTTTCCTGATTTAACTCTAGCCTCTTCATTTACGTTTTGTTTGTAACTTGGTGAGAAAGCTATTATCCTTCTAGTAAATATTCATGTTCTCTCTTTGTCTGGATTCTGATACAACTGCATTAAATGCTCCAGTTCTATGTTATTTCACAATAGAATCTTTGCAGAATGTCTGCAGTAATCCTAATAAACTGTATTACCCATTTACATACTGCATTTGGATTTTTTGAGCAACAATTGGGATATAGTTATGTGCCTGTGCCTGGAATTTGGACGGATAGTTTCAATGAATTTGTATAGAATAAACACTTGGCCATTGATGTAATTACCAAGAGAAGTAGAGATTTAACTAAAATCTCTATTGAAGCATGTGTTATTCAATGTTAACTTATCCTGGAGACCTGGTGTTTGCCAGTGAAATACTTATCATTATCTTAAAGAAAAGAAAAGCTTCATCATTCTGAGAAGGATTTTTATTCTAGATGGACCATTCATGCCTTATGCAAGGTCACAGCATATATCAAATTTTTTTGAACATGGACAATTTGTTGAGTGCACATCAGTGCCAGAGCTCTTACCGCTTAGAGTCAGGTACCAGTGTACTTGATCTAAGAGGTCACTTGCTATGTAGCAACGCAAGTGTAACATTTTAGGAGTTGAAGACTAGACCAAAGTGTAACACACGGACTAACGGAATGAATTATATTAAGAAAATTTATGATAAAATCGTAGAAACGCTTACATGCATGGGCCCTTTTTCAACTTCAAATGGGAAATAAAGCTGTATTAATTATTTAGACTAGCCATTTACTCTCTAACCAAGTGTTGGGCACATGCGTGCATGTGCTTTGTGAAGCATGTGAAAGATGAGGGTGGGTTGTGTCAGTCTGGTTAACTTTTCTGGTCGACTTAAATAACTTTGTTAATTTTCTACACATGTTTTCTTTTGCTGCAATGTCTGTTAGGTGTTTTATAAGCCGACAGATGTGATCTATAACTACAGTCCCTCAGCACTCACCACTCGCCCTTTTTGAAATGCTGAAACCTAAATGCTACTCCCTCCGTTCCTTTTATATAATGAAGTAATTGGGTTGCCACTAACTATCCAGCTGGCTACTAAAATAATGAAGGAAAACATAGTCGACAAAGATATATTGCTCACTCTTTTTTGATTCATCAGGAAGTTAGTGACTAATAATTTACACATGAATAGTATAACTTGCTCCCTCTGTAAAGAAATATAAGAGTGTAAACGCTCTTGTATTTCTTTACCGATGGAGTAGCATTGTACCAGTGTATCTGCCAGTCCCCCATTCCTTTGCCATTCTGTTGTCCCGTAATTACGCCACCCATTGTGCTTAGTATTTGAAATAGAGTAACTTGCATAGTTACAGGGATGATTGGTACTCGCCGATGAGGTGCTTGCAGCTGCTAGTACTTACCATGATGCTGGTCTCATTTAGCTGTCGATTTTCCCTGCAGATAAAGGAGATGAGGCTGATCTTCCACTTGAATCAGGACGCTGTGAGGCAGTACATCGCCCGCACCCCAAAGCTCCAGTACTCGTCGTACCAGCCGGGTTTCTGAGCCCGCTTGCCAAGGCGCCCAATGAGCAGAGCAGCGAGCAGCGTATCTGCGTTGCTGCCAGTAGTTAGCGTGTCAGAGTGAGGGGCGCCCTGCCCTTGGAGGGCATCCACGTTTTAGAGTAGAGTGTGATTATTATCTCGATAGTTGTTCTCGGTACTTGGGATGTGTGTACATACATGGCAACATGGGTAAAATGTTGACTGGTTTCTGTTCCGTTCGTTTTAGTGAAGCACAAGTACTTGTTGAGTGTAGCAAGTGGTGGCGATTGCCTGCCTTTTTCCTTTGGTACTTTGGTAGGCTGTGGCGTGGTGTGGTGGCCTGTGCCAGTAGGAAGAGGTGCGTTGTACTTCCTCCGGTCCTTCTTACTCTGTATATTAGAATTCTCTGCAGTCAAATTTCACAAAGTTTGACCATATTTATATAAAAAAATATCAACATCTGCCGTGCTAAAGTTATATAATATGAAACTTTAAGTCATGACACATCTAGTGGTATTGATTTCAGATTGTGATTGTTGACATTTTTTTCTATAGAGTTGGTCAAACTTTACGGGGCTTGATTTGAGTCAAATCTTATATGCAAATTAAAAAGGACCGGAGGGAGTTCTCGCAGCAAGTGCGGGTGGAATAAACGGAGGAGCGTGAAGGGAGATTCCGTGGGAGGACCGCGGCGGAATGCACCTCCGGGAGAAACCATTGGGCTGGCACATGTGTGTGTGGCGGATTATAGGCAGAAGAGGACAGTGGTTTTACACGGCATCGGTTCATGCCAAAGTAGCGTTTTTTTCTATTAAGAAAAGGCAGCAGCTCTGGCTTTCTTTACTGGTGAGAGCGAGTGTGAAACCATTTTAGGAACGGGAAAGAAATTTGGTGTGCACGGCACGGAGATGTTGCTGGGAACTTTTGTAGGGCCACTTTTCCCTCTTTTCTTTTGGGTGTTTAGCCGTTTAGGTCAAGCGGGATTGGTGCAGTTGTTCCGTTGGCACTTGGCAGCAACAGCACGGTACCTACTACTCCGTAGCTCAATTTTTCTCATCTCAAAAGAAAAGAAGTCCGTAGCTCAACCGAACCAACACAACCACCCAACCGCTCATCATGCGTCTGATTGCGTTGCGTCGACAGAAAACACCGGCCACAGCCGCCATCAGACGTCAACTCATCAAATTACTCAACGAACGCACCCGGGCTTGTCGATCGGAACCTGCCTTTGGCTGGCGGGGAATCAGTTGACATTGAGGCACGCAGCCAGCTTCAACTTGGAGAAGTAGCATTTTTTTTCTTTTGCGAAAAAGAAGTAAGCATTCTCTGCCTCAGCCCCGTCTTGTTGAGGGTGAATGAAACCATGTCACCCGCGAAAAAAGAAGAAGAATTCTTGATGAGACGCCGGTGGCGGTCATAAGTCGCCACCTCTTGATCTTATCTTAGCAAAGAATGAGAAGTATGGCTTGGCTAGGGAAGTAGTAGTAGTAGTAGTGGCAGTTAGTGTGATTTCCTGGAGAACTTTTTTGGCTTTGTCATTTTTCCTTGCTTTGGAGAGCTAAAGGGGGATATATGCGGATCGATGAGAACAAGGTTAATTTCTTTATAGAAAACAAATGCATTGCATTGTGTGTTGTGTGTGTGTGCGTGTGTATCCCAGCTTACTTTGTAACGACAGGCCTTTACTATTTCCTCCAAGAATGCATTGCATTGCATTGCAAACACCCGTGAGGCCGTGACACAGGAGTAATAACGCATCAAAAGTTTTCTTCAAAAAAAAAGAAGCAGTGGCAAACGCATCCGGTGACGAGACTCGTGGCGCCTCTAGCTATGCATATGCTATGCTCTAGGAGGTAGAGTGGTACACGAGCTAGCAAGTCGGCAGTGCGGCGAGTCACCAAGGAGAAGGAAGGAAGCCTGGACAGCACGCACGCACGGCGCCCCGCACCCTACCCTCCACCGGCCGCAGCTATAATTGCCTCCCCTCCCTCCCCTCGCGGTTGCTTCGGTTCAGAGTTCGTTCAGCAGTACCCCCACCCCACCGCTCGCGCTCGCGCTCGCGACGACGAGACAGACAAGCGCGGACAGAGCCAAGGAACCATGGGCTCCTTCCTGTCGTCCTTGTGGACCCCTCCGCCGCTCCCCGGCGACGACCCCGACTCCGCCGTCGTCGCCGTCCACTCCAAGCCCGCCTGGGACCGGCACTGGGAGGCGCACCGGAACGCGTCCAAGCTGGTCCGTCCCGTTCCTCCTCTTCCTTATGAGTAATCAATCCCCTGCCTGCAGCGCGCTCCTCCGGATCTGACGGGCCCTGCTAATCTGCTGCGCTTGCCCCGGCAGATGGTCATCGACTTCTCCGCCTCCTGGTGCGGGCCCTGCCGCTTCATCGAGCCCGCCTTCAAGGAGATGGCCTCCCGCTTCGCCGACGCCCTCTTCGTCAAGATCGACGTCGACGAGCTCGCGGTACCCACCTACCTACCGCCTCCTTCCCGCTTCCTCTTGCTCCTGCTTGCTTGTCTTCCGCGCTCGTCTACTAGTAACGCCACCGAATTGTTAATCTGGCTTGGGCCTTCGTGGAATTGGGAAGGGGGGAGGCTCTGGTTTGGTTCCGTCTTGGAGAAATAGGTAGCTCACGCCTTTGGTTCGGTGAATTAGATAGATCCCAGTTTCGCCCAGTCATCCAACAAAAAGAATATATCCATCCCTGTTCCACTGTGTATTTGGGAGGAATCGTCACTAGTGCTTAGCTCCGGTAGATTTGGATGCATCGTGTGCTAAGCCGGATGTCTGATTGTATTTGAATCTGTGAGTGCTTGGGCATATAGAAATCAAATGCATTGAATCAAAATCGGCGGAGGTAGGACTAGATTGTGCACATGGGATCTCACTTGATGCTAATTAAGACTTCTCCCAGTAGGAGTAGGACCAATCAAACATCGAATACTTTCAAATAGAGGCTTGCTCGATTTAAAGCACACATTCCACATATTTTTCCTTGTTAGAAGGGAGAGAGATGGATTGTTGCGGAATATGATGGATGCTGTATTGAGCCTCTCGGGCGGTTTATATAGAGTACAAGGCTTGGAGGGCAAGAAGCCTCTCGTAGAGATAAGGCAGAAGATGATTATAAATCATAGTCTACCATATACAAAGATATGCCTATATACTCTAACATCCCCCCGCAGTCATAGCGGTAGTGATGCAGACAATAGGAGCGTCGCGGACAGTCAGACTGGAGAGAATAGCAGCCGATAGACTGACATCCCCCTGCAGTCATAGCGGTAGCGTCGCGGACGGTGTCGTGTCGCGGACGCATTGACTGTAGAGTAAGCCGACGAGTTGCTCAAGCGGATGATAGCCCTTTGTGCCGATGTCGAGGTAGCCGAGAGCGTAGGATGGTGTAGCCGTGGTTGAGGTAGCCGTGCGAAAAACGCCGTGGTCGATGTCGGATCGGGGTAGCCGGTGTCGAGATAGTCGCTGTGGAGTCGCAAAAGAAGAGCAGCGGCGGCGGCGGCGGCCTAAGGAGGCGGCGGCGGCTAGAGAAGAAGCGCGGCGGCGGTGCTCGAAGTAGGTGATAATGAACTTGACAGTGTGACGAAGACCGGCGTGGACGGTGACGTTCCCGCGCCAAGGGAGGCTGCGCGGCGCATATCACGTGGAAGTCAACGCGCGTGGACGGCGGTGGACCGCGGGCCGCAACGTTACGGCTTGAAGGGGCGACGCAACGGCGGCGGGCAGGTCGGGGCGACGGCAAGGAAGACCTCAGGGCGGTTGCAGGGATCATGTGCCACACTCGCTACGGCCCGACGGGGCGACGCAGCGGCAGCGCGAGGGTCAGTGCAGCGTCGGGGATGGCCTGGAGCGGACGGCCTCGGTGCGGCGGTTGACCGCGGGCCGCGGCACTACGGCCCGAAGGAGAGGCCGGTGCGTTAGGTGGTGGCCGAGTGGAGGACCGCCGGGCGGCGAGATGCTCCCAAGGACGGCAGCGGGGGCGCCTGATTGTAGCGCCTGCAATTTTTTAGATGATCCACGATGAGGTTTCATGTGCGTGTGTTTGAATTTAAGAAGCGGCAGGAGGCAGGATATGATGCATAGAAGGAAATCATTTGCGTGATTTCAGCATCAGGATCATTGTCTTCCGTGACTGTAGGGGACGCGGGATCGCAGCGGGCGCAGCCTCTCCTGGTGGAGTGCGGTCAGTCATTGGAAATTGCTAAGTGCACACCATAAAGATATTAGATAAACGATGAACGTTAGATTTAGACTTATGAACCTAATCGTGTGGTGTAGATTGGTTCGTGCGGGGTTGTGGGACTAATTATGGGGTACACGTAAGAAAGTTCTTGTTCGATTGTTTAATAGTAGTGGAGATGGAGATCAAGCCTCTTGTGTCAGCTTATGCATTCAGAGCAGAATGCTTTCCTGTTCTTCAGAAACTGAAGCGATTTGTTTTCTTAATGTTAATGTACTGGGATTTCGCAGGAGGTTGCAAAGACATTCCGCGTAGAGGCGATGCCGACCTTTGTACTGGTGAAGGGCGGGCAGGAGGTGAGTCGTGTGGTTGGGGCTAAGAAGGATGAGCTCGACAGGAAGATCAAGACGTTCATCTCATCGTCCTGATCCTAGCTTAATTAACCTGCACTCCAGTTGTAGTGCCAGGTTCTGTCTTCTCGACCCCAGTGGCAGGGGGCTCCTATGGTTTCCCCATGGTGTAGTACCAATCCTCCTAAAATGCTGCAAATCCGACGTAAAGTGGTAATAAAGGTTCTGAAACTTGGATCGTGTAAATGTGTAACTCTGGCCTGTCTTGATCTGTCACCTTTGGCAGTCAAGTGACCGGGATATAAAGTTTCTTACTGTTTTTTGGCATGTTTTTTTATCGTGATTCTCTCTCAATATATCGATCCTCAGTAGAAGCTATACAACAGCCAAGAAACTTTACAAGAGCTTGGTCAACAATGTGCTTCAGATATCATTGCACTGTTTACCGTTTACTTGAGCAAAGCTAGGTTCTTGTAAAAAGTCGCACATAAGAATTATGCGCCAGTGAACCATCTCAGATCATCACATATTCCTGGTCTTGCACGCCAGGGGAAAAGACATACCCAAATATGTCGTCGCACTGCAGGTGTCCCTTCCATGCCGACGACTCGCCTGGATCATTGTTGATGCTGGCGCGCTGTCCCTTCTGCGCCGACGACTCGCCCGGATCATAGATGCTGGCGCACCTGTCACGCAGGCGGTAGGCATGAAGCCTGCCGAGGGGGTGGCCACCGTTCACGGCGGCGGACGGGCTGCGCGCACAGCTGATCCTAAGCTCGTCCTCGACGAAGCAGACATGGCTCTCCTTGATCTTGTCACCTCCAGCGGCGATGAGGAAGGCTCCGGAGCAGGCGTCCCCGACGAAGAGGGCGTGCTCACTGATGCCCCTGACCGGCACCCACGAGTCATCAGGCGCCGTCCCGTCGCTGGTCTCGAGCGCGTGCACCTCGAACTTAACTGCCATGTGGTTCAATCGAATGAACCAACTGGTGACCTTGAGTAGCCTGGTCTTGCACTCCACCAGATACCGCCTCGATGGGTAGCCGTCACAGTCCGAGATCTTGGCCACATGCGTCGGTAGCTGCTGCTCGTGCAGCCTCTCCGGCTCGCGCCGGAGGAGGTCCAGCTTGCGGTGGTCGAGCACAACCAACTGGTCGCACGAATGGAGGGCATGTAGCTCCCCGTGGTAGAGTATGATATCGTGCAGGTACAGGGGAATTGATCCTATGCTGGTTGTCGCTGCCGCGGACCGTGCACATGGCCGCGATCAGGCAGCTCTCTGAGCCCGGGTTGGAGGACATGACCATCTTCAGGATGAGATCTTACTCCGCCCACGTCGGCAGCGGGATCCTAGCCTTGGAGAACAGGTTGAGCAGGAAGGGCCTGCACGGTCTGTCCGCCGGCACGAGTGCGACCCAATCTCCGAGGGAGCCACAGCAGCGCGTGGCGCGGGCGTCCTCGGGAAGGGACCAGACGCGGTGGATGGCGCCATCGGGGAGGCTGACGCAGTTGCCCGGGATGGCGAGCCACGGCGCCGGCGGGTGCGGCTGGCTGCGCCAGGCGGCGCGCCACGCGCGGCAGACGGCGCGGAAGCGGGCGCGGTCGGCGAACGACGGCAGCCAGCGGAGGACGTCGCCGATCAGGTCCTCCGGGAGATCGGCCCACGCGGCGCGCCGACGTTGCTTCTTCCCCATGACGGAGCGATGGATCGCGATCTGGGCTGCGTGCCCTAGTCAGGATCGAAGCCGAGAACTAGCGAGACGAGAAAAACTGGAGAACCAGCGAGACGAGAAAAACGTCGCAAGGGTCGACTGGAGTATATTCTTTTCGCCCGTTAGCTTTACAGGAATTAACGCCTAAGGCTACTTTTCCTTTTCTTTTCATGATAATACGTGTCTTATTTATACTCCCTTTATTCTATAATAATGTGCTACACCCGCCCTGGTTTATTGGTCCCCTTTGTATTTTATGTCATAATTTGACCTTAGATTTAACTAACAAAATGTTAATGCATGTCACCGCCATGCCATCCTTACTTGAACATGTTGGTTTTCAAATCCATCCCCAACCATAGGACCCAACGTCTCGTTGGGGAAGTATCTGAAGAATCTTTATTCAGCGCCGCCATCGCCGCCAAAGAAGCAAGACGATGAATAGCCTAAAAGCCTAGACTATGAAGGCCTAAAAGGTCGTCGGCGAAGGGGAGCCGCTGGTCCTGGCGGCTGACACGAGATCGCTTCTTCTTTCTTTCCCAAAAAAAGTTTTTTTCCTTGATCTGTCTTTGATTCCATTTTTATATTTGTCCACGTTGTATTATACTGTATAAGTTGAAAATTTCTTAAAAGTCCACCAAGAGCTTGCACATCCAAAAAATAAAATGCGCACGACAATCTTTGCTTTCCTGCAAAGGGCATATCGTTTACTTTTCAATGTTACTTCTATGCAAGAGTCAATAGTGTTCATCTCTATTCCATTCTTATTTATTCTCCACCTGGCAAGCATCATGTGGTAGAGAAAGATCTAGGCAGATATATCCAGTTGAATGTAGGTAATCATGAATTATTATTGTTGATATTATCCTTGAGGTAAATAAGTTGGGAAGTGAAAACAATAAACCCCCATATTCCTATGTATCTGACGGAAATGTTTATTTTCAAAAACATGCTTTAAGTGTTAGCAATCATAGAAGACTACTAGATCATAAAGGCTCGCTTTGCCACGCCCGTCCCTTAATGAAAATATAGATGCAGGGCATGCCTGCTCTCTCTACTAAAGATCACATGCTTAACAACATCATGATGAAAGGCAAATGGTATTTCAGCCCCCTAACTTCCGTATCATTTATGGTAGAATTCATTGATTTATTTCCCAATTCTCCATCCCAACAGGAAAAATAAACATGATCCAAGCAAACCAATATAAGCATGGAACTCACAAAAGAAAAAATGGATAACGTTTAATGGGGCAAGATTTTTTCTCAACTGACTGCAAAACGAGGGCTCAAACCAATCAGTATGTGATTCCACAGCAATCCAAGCAAAGTGTATGGAGAGATGTGTTTACCTATGAAGCTGAGATTAGTGACGACGCATGTCAGCTTCAGTTATGGAATGGGAACGGATGCGCTGTACAGCTGCAAGGCATGGAGGCGGATGCAGGAGAAGGACAGTCGGCGCTGGACGACGATGACGGGGGCGGGCGCCGCGCTGCCATGGAGGAGCGCTGCAAGACATGAAATTAGAAAACAATACAGAAGGGGCTCCGGAGGAAGAGTATAGGAGGGTGAACAACACCGACGGGGACTCAGTCGTGCTCATGCAGCAGAAGCTTCCCGACGGCGACGGCGCATCATGGAGGATGAAACGGCGGCGCCTCGTGTAGGAAGGAACAGAGCAGCTGTTCTTTCGGGGGAATAGCGCTGGAACTTGGACGACCTGGCCTATTAGCGTGCGAATGAAAGACCTGGGCCTTGGACGGCCCGCTTAAGGAGAGAAACAGGAGCTCGTTCTGCGGAGCAGCAGCCTGCGAGACGGTTTGTCAAACGTGTGGACGATGTGGGATGACCGAGTCTATCTGCATCGTATGTTTGAGTGATCCAACGACTGAGAGACGAGAATCGCTGTGGAGGCTCCTAGCTCGCCCCGTTATACTGTTTCTCAATATGATGGTTAAGTATGCTGACTTGCTAAAATAAAAGCTCTTACATAGACTTTTTCTGAAAATATGATGCATTGTAAAAAGTTTATACTTCGTACTTCAACATTGTGAACGAATTGTTACTTGTTTATGAGAAGCTATATGCTGAATAATTGTTGCTATCATATTGATCATGATGCTACTATGTCTGCATTTTGTTTTATCGACACCTTTCTCTCTAAACATGTGGTCATAATTATTGAGTTCGGCTTTCATGGCAGATCAGGATACGCCAAGGAGGTGCGGCACGTCCGTACTCTTTAATAAATAGCTAGCCTAGGTTAGGGTTTAGACTTGGGTTTTGTTTAGAGAAGTTTAGTTATTGCTATTTATATTTGTCTTCGCTCGTAGCAGCTAGTGTGACCGTCAAGACATCCTATCGGAGCCCCATCTTGTGAGATTTATTTCATCTAGCATATCCGCAATTTCAGATTGCTATGGCTATTATTTTCTTGCATGTTCTTCGATTTGCTTGCAGGAAAAATCCTTCGTGGATAGGTCGATCGCTCCGTTGGCTCGGTCGATAACACCGTGGAGTTGGTTCAGCGATTGCCGTGGATATCAGTCGTGTACGGTTCCCTGTACGGTTGGTAGCCGGACGTGAGGGTCAAGTCCCCCAAAACCGTAGTTATCACTACAAAAAAAGACACATCCGTGACACTGTGCGCCGAACGATTTTTTTCCTGACATGCTTATGACACTTCTATGACAATAATTGTTGGGGATGTAACTATTTGTGTAAGCCGCCCAGGACGGGCCGGGTTACGTAGAGATGATTTATCATATGAAGCCCAAGACCAAGCATGAAGATGGCGGTTTAATAAAGGGTCTGAGGCCTACAGGCGACTTAAGGCCCATAGTGATATACCGCCGTGATGGCATGACTTGTATCATAAAGCAGAATTAACTAGTCACCGAGCCGGACACTGTTTATGAGCCGGCCGGGACTCTGAGGGCCGCAGGGCGTCAACCCGTGTATATAAGGGGACGACCCGGTGGCGGCTTAGGGCAAGAAACAACCCATCGAGAGCCAGGCATAGCGTATCTCGCTCCCTGGTCATCGAAACCTCAATAATCCCAACACAACTAGACGTAGGCTTTACCTTCACCGTAAGGGGCCGAACTAGTATAAACTCTCTCGTGTCCTTTGTCCCGATTAACCCGTTTAAGCTTCCTAGTTGCGATGGCTCCACGACTAAGTCCTTCTACGAGGACATCTGCCATGACAATTTCACGACAGTTGGCGCCCACCGTGGGGCTGGCGCACGGTGGATTTGAGTTCTTGAAGGGCAACTTTGAAGGGCTCAAGGGATACGCTGTGGGACGGATGATCAAGAGTCGTCACGGCAAGATCTACATCGACGACGAAGGCTGGGGCCCCGACGCCGGCTCAATTGAGTACGGGTACTGGGTCCCCTTCGGCGGAATCCACGTTTTCATCGCCCGAATTGGTGAGCCAGGCCCTGAGCCGGACAACTGCACCGACCTCGTCGAGACGGCTCAGCGTGCGAGACCCGCCCGAGTTCAACCCGTCGTGAAGCGTGCCTTCGTGGGTTGCATCCACGGAGGGGAACTTTCTGAAAGATCCGTTGACGGTGGTGAGACGGCTGTCCCCTCCGATGGTGATTCGTCCACCGGTTCAACAGATTCGCTGTATCTATTGCAAGACGGCGGGCTTGGGGGCTGTTCCGATGGCAGCAGTATTCCGGACCCCTATGAGCCGCCAAGCTGGGCAGGAGTCTTCATGGCTGGTACTCAACCCGGTCAAAATTCTATGGTTGCAGCAGCGATAACGTCCGGGTCACGAGCGGCCGGGGCAGGAGGCCCTGTGCGCCCTCCGGCTCAGGTGCTGATGGATCTCATGGATAAACTAACAACCCTGTTAACCACCACGGTTATTCCTGCGAATCAAGATGAGCATAATGCAGAAGTGGCACAAGTGCGTGAGGAAATAGCTCGGGCCAAGGAGGCCTTGGCAGCTGAGGACACCAGATTGGCCACAGAACAGGCAACTTTGGATGCACGGGTCCAGTAGCTCCAATCAGAGGCTTACCAGCTTACGATGAGCCTGAACGCGTCTAACGAGGTGATGAGGAGGAGGCACTAGAAAACTCAATCCCGTTTGCCTCCGATTTACGATCCTCGGAACCTTTTCGCTACACGCGGAGCCGGCCCTAGTAACCCGCCAGAAGCAAATTAGTTCACGACAGCTGGAGCAGGGGGGCCGGTTCAGCCTCGGGTGATGGCACCTCCTCATGGGAATATGGTCCCGCCCCAATATGTGCCAAAACCACCGGGTCACTTTTCTAACCCCATGGAGAATCTGATTGCAGCCTCTGCACGTTTGGCGGCTCTCCCAGTGGATGGTGATGAACCCACAGCTGTGGAGACACGAAGGATCAGAGAACTCGTCCAGACAGCTCTGGCTCAGCAAGAGGCTTATTCCTAGAGTTGGGACAGGATTCATTCAACTCCTCGCCCAAGCCGGAGCCCGAGTTACAGCAGACACATGGAATCAGAAGCTTTGTCAAGCAACACACAGTGCCGTAACCAGCCCGGTGGTTATAATCCGGGGCAGGACCGGATACGTCAGGAGGACGAGCGGGCGGCTCAACTGGCGGCTCAGCAGGCGGCTCATCAAGCCTTCATGGATTATCCAACGACTTCTGTTGAGGCAGGAGTAGCCACCAGAACCGGCGGTGTTCCTTGTTTGATACCGGCTTTACGTAATGTGCGTCTGCCTAAGGATTTCAAGGGACCCCGAAAGGTGCCGAATTACACGGCCGACTTACAGCCCGGGGCCTGGATCGAAAGCTATGAGATGGCTATGGAGTTGTTGGAGGTCAGCGATGAGGCTATGGCTAAATATTTCACCATGAAGTTGGATGGAATGGCCCAGACTTGGTTAAAGAGCCTGCCGCCCAATTCTATTGGTTCATGGGCGGAGTTGAAGGCCCGGTTCATTCAGAATTTTAAGGACACTTGCAAGCAGTCTATGTCAATTGTGGATTTAACTAACTGTAAGCAAGAGGAGGGTGAATCTACCACTCATTGGGTACGCCGGGTCAAGGAGATAATACATTCATCTGATAAGATGGATGCCGGCTCAGCGGTCCTCATGTTGGAGAAGAATTATCGGTTTGAACCACTGAGATAGAAGCTGGGGCGCCTCAAGCGTGATTGCTCTGATATGGGTACGCTGATGACGGCTTTAGTCAAATACGCCGATTCTGATAGTACCAAGGATCCCGCGTCCTCTGAGGAAAAGACAGGGAAGGGAAAGAAGAACAGCAATGGAAAAGGTCAGCAGCATAACCCAACAGGCAATAAACGTAAGGCTGACGGTAACCCGGAGTTCGTGGCAAACACCAACGCACAGGGCGGTAATCAGCGGCGCAAGGGGAGGCCACCCCCTCGGTCCGGCGGGTCAGGACCTAGTCTTGAACAGTTACTCAATGAGCCCTGTCCGAAACACGGTACTCGGGAGAAGCCGGCCACCCACCTGTGGAAGGATTAATTGTGCAATTATGAAAGCCTTCAAAAACTATAACCCGTTTGACGGTGGTCACGGGCCTGGTGGCGGCTTTGGTGGTGGCGGCTTTCATGGCCCGGGTGGCGGTTCAAACTCCGGCTTTCAGGGAAATCAAGGTGGTTATAACCAGCAGCAATCTGGCCAGGGAGGTCAGCAACAGCAGCAGTCGGGTTATCAGAGCAATTCGAAGCAGCTAAAGAGTGGACAGTATCATGTGTTCACCACTAGCTTATGTAAATGAGATCAGAAGATTCACAAAAGGGCTGTGAACTCTGTTGAGCCGGCAGTTCCTCGTTCTCTAAGATGGACAGAGCAGCCAATTGTGTGGACCAAAGAGGATCACCCTCCCTGGGTTGACAATCCGGGTCAATTAGCCTTGGTGGTAGCGCCTCAGGTTGGTGGATATAAGTTTACTAAGGTGCTCATGGATGGGGGCAGCATCATTAACATCCTTTATTATGAGACCTTTCGCCGCATGGGGCTGACTGACAAAAGTCTCAAACCGTCCAACACTGTCTTCCATGGAGTGGTGCCTGGTAAGTCGGCATACCCGGTTGGTAAGATTGAGTTGGAGGTAGCTTTTGGAGATGATTATGATTCTAGGGCTGAGAAGCTAACTTTTGAGGTGGTCAAAATCAAGAGCCCATATGATGCTCTGTTTGGGCGTCCGGCTTACGCTAAGTTCATGGCGCGACCGTGTTATGTTTATTTGCAGCTCAAGATGCTGGGTCACAAGGGCACCATTACTGTGCATGGGAGTTGAAAGATAGCCCTAGAATGTGAAGAAGGCGACGCAGCTTATGCCAAGTCTGTTTGCGCAGTAGAAGAGCTAAAATTTTATCAAGATAACATTGACCCGGCGGATATGACCTCTCTGAAAAAGCCAACCACAGAGCATGACCCGGTGATGAAGTTTAAATCGGCTGCTGAAACCAAGCTTGTTGACTTTACTCCAGGCGACTCGTGTAAGCAGTTCAGTATCAGTGCCAACTTGGATCCTAAATAGGAAAGCGCGCCCATCGAGTTCATCCGTGAGAACCGGGACATCTTTGCATGGAAACCTTCTGACATGCCGGGTGTATCGAGAGAACTCACTGAGCACACTCTTAATATTGATCCGAAGTATAAGCCGGTCAGGCAGTTTCTTCGGTGGTTCAACGAAGAGAGACGGAAAGCTATTGGGAAGAGGTGGCCCGGCTCTTAGCGGCTGGGTTCACTGTTGAAGTTTTTCACCCTGAGTGGTTGGCTAACCCGGTGCTCGTGCTTAAGAAAAATGGCACCTGGCGGATGTGTGTGGATTACACGGACTTAAATAAGGCTTGTCTGGCTGATCCCTTTGCTCTCCCCCGTATTGACCAAATTATTGATGCTACGGCGGGTTGTGAGCGTTTGAGCTTTTTGGATGCTTACTCTGGCTATCATCAGATCAAGATGGCAGTTAAGGACCAGGAGAAGACGGCCTTCATCACTCCGTTTGGAGCCTTCTGCTATGTATCTATGCCATTTGGGCTTAAGAGTGCCCAGGCGACTTACCAGTGGTGCGTACAGAACTGTCTCCACAATCAGATCGGGCGCAATGTTCATGCTTATGTGGATGATATAGTGGTTAAATCTAGAGAAAAGGAAACCTTGATAGCTGATTTGAAGGAGACCTTTGACAATCTCTGGGTTTACAAGATGATGCTTAACCCGGCCAAGTGTGTGTTTGGCGTACCAGCAGGCAAGCTTTTGGATTTTCTGGTTTCAAACAGAGGCATTGAAGCTAATCCGGAGAAGATCAAGGCGATTACCTCTTTGGCTAAGCCGGCATGCATCAATGATGTTCAACGACTGGCAGGTCGTGTTGCCGCCTTAAGCCGGTTCATAAGCCGGTTAGGGGAGAAGGCCTTACCGTTGTACCAGATGATGAAGAAGGCGGACACCTTTGTCTGGAGTGATGCTGCTAACGCTGCCTTTGAGGATTTAAAGAGACAGTTGTCTGAGCCGCCGGTCCTTGCGGCTCCCATTGATAGAGAGCCATTGCTGCTATATGTGGATGCTAACTCACGTGCTGTTAGCGTTGCAATCGTGGTGGAGCGCAAGGAGGCTGGCAAGGAGCATCCGGTTCAACAGCCAGTTTACTACATCAGTGAGGTGCTCATTAAGTCTAAACAAAGATACCCACATTGGCAGAAGCTTGTTTATGGAGTGTTCATGGCAAGCCGGAAGCTGAAGCAATACTTCCAGGGTCACCCTATCACCGTGGTAAGTTCTGCCCCCTTGGGAGACATCATCCAGAATAGAGAAGCCACAGGACGAGTCGCCAAGTGGGCCATTGAGCTTGGGCCTCACGGTTTGAAGTACATGCCACGTACTGCCATTAAATCTCAAGCCCTGGTGTACTTTATCAATGATTGGACAGAGCTGCAAACACCTGAAGAGAAGCCGGATAGCACGTATTGGACTATTCACTTTGATGGGTCCAGGCAATAGGAAGGCTCGGGGGCTGGAGTTGTTTTAACATCCCCTCGAGGTGACAAATTTTGTTATGTGCTCCGGCTCATGTTTCCTTGTACTAATAATGCAGCTGAATATGAGGCTTTACTCCATGGTCTCCGAATAGCCAAAGAGATGAATCTGTGCCGGGTAAGGTGCTTGGGCGACTCAAATCTCGTGGCTCAACAGGTGTTAGGCAAGTGGGACTCCAAGGATCCCCTTATGGCGGCTTACCGTCATGAAGTTGATGCTGTGGTTGGACACTTCAAAGGTTATCAAGTAGAGCACATTGATCGAAGGAAGAATGAGGCGGCTGATGCTTTAAGCCGCCTGGGGTCTCAGCGTAAGCCGGTGCCGCCTCATACCTTTCTCGATATTTTGCATAACCCTTCTGTCAAGCTACCCATAGAGGAAGACTTAGCTATTCCGGACCCGGAGGCACAGTTGGTGGCGGCTCTTCACGTCATCGCGGATTGGACAGTGCCATATCTGGCTTACATGACCCGGGGAGAGTTGCTTGAGGATGAGACCTTGGCGAGACAAATCATCCGGCGGTCTAAATCCATGACAATTGTTCATGGTGAGTTACATCACCGCAGTGTCACTGGGACATTTCAACGTTGTGTATCACCTACGGAAGGACAGGAAATACTTCGTGAGATCCATGAAGGGGATTGCGGTCATCATGCCGGCTCAAAATCACTCGTGGCCAAGGCTTTCCGTCATGGATTTTATTGGCTGACGGCTCATGCTGATGCGGAGGATTTGGTCAGTAAATGTGACGGTTGTCAGAAGTTCTCACGACGAGCTCATGTGCCGGCTCAAGAATTGAGGATGATACCAATTACTTGGCCGTTTGCGGTCTGGGGGCTTGATATGGTCGGACCTTTCAAAAGGTCCTAGGATAAAAAAACACACCTCCTGGTGGCGGTTGATAAATTTACCAAGTGGGTTGAAGCAGAGCCGGTCAGTAGGTGTGATGCAGCCACATCAGTTCAGTGCATGAAAAAGGTGATCTTTTGTTTTGGTTTTCCACACAACATCATAACTGACAATGGCACTAATCTCTCCAAAGGTGCTATGGAAGAATTCTGTCAACGAGAGCATATCCGGCTTGATGTGTCATCCGTGGCTCATCCTCAATCCAATGGGCAAGCAGAAAGAGCTAATCAGGAGATCTTGAAGGGTATTAAACCCCAGCTCTTGGTCCCCTTACAGCGGACGCCGGGTTGTTGGGTGGAGGAGTTACCTTCTGTACTTTGGAGCATCAACACTACACCTAACAGATCTACGGGTTACACACCTTTTTTCATGGTGTACGGAGCAGAGGCGGTCCTGCCAAGTGACATCCGTCATGACTCACCCCGCGTGGCGGCTTACGTTGAGGCTGACAATGAAAAAGCTCGTCAGGATGCACTTGACTTGTTGGATGAGGAGCGAGACTTGGCAATAGCCCACTCGGCGATTTACCAGCAAGACCTGTGCCGCTATCACAGCCGCCGGGTTAGGTCCAGAACCTTTCAGGAAGGTGACTTAGTGCTCCGCCTCATCCAGGATCAATCCGACATGCACAAGCTATCCCCTCCTTGGGAAGGACCCTTTGTGGTCAGCAAGAACCTGAACAACGGGTCATACTACCTCATTGATATTCGAGAGCACAAAGACTCACGTAAGTCAGAGGAGGAGACCCATCGGCCGTGGAATATCATTCATCTTCGGCCTTACACACTTGAGCCGCTGGCTCTCATCATGTACATACTTATGCAGTGTATATATTATGATAAGTAATAAAACAGGACCTCTGTCCTTTTTTCTGCAAAGATCGTATATTCTTTCTAATGCTTTCTTTCAGATAACCCACAGGAGATGGATCACATCTGAATCCGGCTTTCCTTTGGGCCTGACTTAAGATCATATCTGAATCTAGCCATGATCACTTGGGGGCTTCCTGTTCAAACATAGGTCGTACTCGAACCAAAGAGAACATAGCTGTCGATACCCACTTGATCGGCATACTGCCAAACCCACTAGGGGGCTTCTTGATCATATCTGAATCATAGCTTAACCCCTTTGGGTCTGACGTGGATCGTATTCGAATCAGCATCATTAAACAACTCTTATGGTCACTTGGGGGCTTCCTGTTCAAACATAGGTCGTATTCGAACCAAAGAGAACATAGCTGTCGATACCCACTTGATCGGCATCGCCAAAGCCACTGGGGGCTATATGATCGTATCCGAATCTTAGCTTAACCCCTTTAGAACGGTTTACTGATCGTATTCGAATCAGAAGCCTTTGAAATTTTACCTATTGTTTCGTCTCACTTTACAGTCACAATTATTTGACTATTCTGAGATCATTTTTGAATGCATCTCTGAGGTTAACAAAGTTTGCCTTTATTGTTCGGGTCACATAAGCCGGCAAGGTAATCAAAGGATCACAGGTATGCTGTCATGATTATGTCTAACAACTATAATCGTAAGTCGGCCTTTATATGATTTTTTGGTTTATACTCCGGGTTTTCAATACCTTATGTGACCCCTAGTGCGATAAGTCGCCAAGGGAATTGTGTTTGTTTTATATGAAGGACAATACAAGCAATTTCTGTTAACATAAAGGACATAGAAGATCAATATAAACCGGAAGCATATAACGGTGGCGACTTAAGAAAGTGTTGAGCGCCACAGACATGCGCGAAGGCACGACAAAACCAAGTGTTTTTCTATGCTATTACAAGACTCCCCGAGTCTGGATAAAGAGGCATTGTTTTTTCACAAGACATAAGCATATGACGCCTGATGGTTCACTCCATCGGTTGTCTTGAAGATTCCGGGTTATCCTTCTCCGCTTCTCCATCGGCTGCCTTGTCCTGGAAGGTTGACGATGCCCAGTCAATGCCACTCAAGGCCTCAAACTCAGCTTCATCATCTATTAAACCGGCTGGGTCGACTTTAGGGGCAAAGGTATGCTTATAGATTGGAGGGATCAGGCTGACTTCATCATAGTGCGGCGTTGGGAGTCTCCGATTCTTGCTGTCATAACCCAGATGATACTTGGTAAGGTCAGTATCATTCCCAATAAGAGTGGCCACAGGGCGTATATCCTTCATGCAAGTGGTGATGTCCGTCTCATTAAATAAGGTGCCATCTTCCTTCAAGCTTGGATAGCCAAGAGGAATGTCAGCCGGGTCTAGCTTTGGAAGCCACGCCTTGGCCCGGCTCAATGCGGCTATAGCTCCGGCTCTGGCAGATGCCCGTCTTAGCTCTTGGACTCGCTGAGTAGCACAATGAGCCGCTTTAGCATGTCTTGCAGGAGACGGGGAGCATCATTTGATGAAGCCACAACGGCCAAAGCACGTTGTGACCCGGTGTAGAGCTGCTCCACAAGAGTATAAACCGCCTTCAGCTTGATTAACATGTTCTGCTTGAGGTTTGTGCTCTTGGGGCCTGCATTATTAAACATAAGGTGAGCCGGAGGTAACAATTGAAATAGTCATCGAAAGAAGGTTTGTAGCATTTAAGGTTTGTATAAGTAACTTACCGAAGATTGCTGAGACCATTTGAGATATCTGGCGCTTTAAGCCGGTCAGCTCGTCTGTTGCTTCTGCAAGCGATGCCTCTGCTGTCTCGGCTCGGGTCACCAGTGAGGCCTTTTCATCAGCCCAGGTCTTCTTGTCCGCTTCAAAGTTTTTCTTCAAATTCTCTTGTTCAGAGATGCTAAATTCAAACTTGGCATTAGCCTTTTGAATTTCAAGTTCTTGAGCTGCCAGGCGGTTCTTCAGGTCAGCAATCTCCGACTCAAATTGATTTATGGTGGCCTGCATTGATGCCGGGTTATAGTCAGAAACATTATAAGATAACATTAAGTCCCAAGCACTTTGCAAGCAAAGGTACTTGACACTTGGGGGCTAATGTATACCGAAGAACTCTAAATTACTACGCTAGTTCCTGGAAATTAAGTCCCAAGTACTTTGCAAGCAAAGATACTTGGCACTTGGGGGCTAATGTGTATCGCAAGTTCAAAGTATCATGCTACAACCGGTTTAAATATCTTCTTTCTAAGCCAGACAAGCAGTGTTAGGCAGTTTTCTAAGTCTACAACATATTTACTTATAAGCAATAGACTTGGGGGCTGGTATAGTAAGTATGGTGAAGGAAAAGTAGCATAAGTCATACCTCAGATTTTTGCTGTATCTGCTTCACCATGTCAATTTCCAGGTCACGGCTGCTATGTACTTGATTAATATAGCCAGAGACGATCTCTCCAATACTCAAATGAGTGTAGTCAGCGATGTCCAGCTTGGCCTTTCGGCATTCCAAAAATTCCTCTTTGGTAGAGCACTTGGCAAGTACAGTGGGCTGTCCCGGCTCAATAAACTGAGTCTTGAGAATCTCAACTTCCGGATCAACTGTCTTGGCTGGGCTAGGAGCTTCCGGTTTATCAGAATCATCGATTGATTGTTCAGCAGGCGGGTCAGAAGTTGGTGCCGTAATGTCATAAGCCGGCTCAGGTGGCGGCTGATGTGTGGAAGTGTCAGGAGCAGCCGTTCCGAGCTTCGGTTCAGTTACAACTAGTTCTTGAGATGGCTTATTCTTCTTCACCCTCTTACTGGGCTTCACTTGCACGCTGTGGACAAGTCAGAAGGGTTAATACAAAGCATGAGCAAGATAAGCATAAGGTAAACAAAGTTGACCTTACCCTGGGGAAGTTTTGAAAGCCGACATGTTGGATTGCATAGACTCGCCGGAGGAAGGTGAGGTTTCCTGGTAGTTTGAGTCAGAGGAGTTAAGAGGTTGACGAATTAAACCCGCCAAAGGTAAAACAGAACGTAAATCAGAGATAACCTCAGTCCGGCGCTTCCTGGTCACGTCAGGTAAGCCGGAGGAGAGTTCTGCATCCTTGCTGGTCCGGGTCTGCCTCCGGCTCTCATGAGTCTATCGCTTCAAAAGAAATTGAGGGTCTTGGTAAGCTAAAGGATGTGAAAATCTTACTTTCCGGGTCACTCTTCGGATTTTCAGCCTCGGCAAAGGCTCTGAGTCGGAAGAGATTATAGTTACCTCTTCCTCAACGGCTTGGCTGTTTCCCGTATCCTCCTGAAAAGAATTAATGTCAATAAAATGATGACAAAGGAGTCAGGAATGTTAAGGGTTACCTCTTCTTCATCGTCAGAGGTGTCATCCAGCTTCAGTAAATCCGAAGCGCTTGGTTTCTTCTTCCCCGAAGACCCTGTCTTGATGTTTTTTTCTCTCGGCTCTCTTGGCCGCTCTGGCTTGTTTGGCAGCCTCATGGTCATACTTGACCTTCCAGAAGTTGTCATTTGCCTATGAATAATGGTAAAGTGTTATGAGTAAAGCAAGGCATAACATAATAAAGGTATAATTGTTCTAGTTGGAGACTTACAGCCGGAGCCGGGTTCTTCTTGCGAAAGCAAGTAAGCCAAAGGCATTACTAACCACCGTGCCTTCTTTCAACAAATACTAGGTCATAACCTCCACCATATCATCTGGTAAGTCGTCAGGGCTATGACGCAGCGGGCATCCTTCTCACCTGAGTAAGTACACATTAAGCCGGGGCGACGGCTTAATGGAATCACCCGCCAGGAGATCCAGACTCGGACCAAATCAACGCCATCTAAGCCGTTCCCCAAGAGAGCTTTGATTTTCTTGATGGTGGGAGCAAGTGTAAGACGTTCAACAACAGTTAATTTATCCAGCAGCGGGTGGTTTGATTCAAGACGCAGGGCGCGGAAGCCGGGCAGTGGGTTCTCATCAGCCGGAGAGGTGTCCTGGCAATAGAACCACGTCTGGTTCCAATCCTTTGGGTGGCTTGGCAGTTCAGCATAAGGAAAAAGGCAGTCTCTCTGCCGCTGAATTGAGATGCCGCCAAGTTCTAGACTGGGCCCGTTGGCACGTTCATTCTGCCGGTTCAAGTAGAACAATTCCCTGAACAAAATTAGGTTGGGCTCCTCTCCAAGGTACACTTTGTAGAAGACTTGGAAATTGCAAATATTTGACACGGAGTTGGGCCCAATGTCTTGAGGTCTGAGATCAAAGAATTGCAAAACATCCCTGAAGAATTTTGAGCCGGGTGGAGTGAAACCCCGGCTCATATGATCAGTAAACACGATCACCTCCCCCTCCTTGGGTTGAGGTTTCTCCTCTGACGGGTTGGGAGAACGATAAGACATGGCCTCCTCCTTAGGCAGATGGCCGGACTTCACGAACTCAGATAAAGTGCTCTCCGTAACAGTGGATTTGACCCAGTTACAGGTTACAGGGGCTTTGGGAGCCTTGGGTGCCATTGCGTAAATTGAAGCCTATGACAAAATAAAAATTTCCGGTTCAATTCATAACCCGGAAGAAAACATTTTTAATCTATTCAAGATGGCGGCTTAAGGAGGGGCCTAATGACATATGGCTTATTGTGGCTTTTAAGCCGCTACGGGTTTCAGAAGCAGTTAAAGTTATTTAAAGTCGCGAGAAGCAAGCAAGACTGACAAATCAGTGTTGTCTTCTTAAATCGGCCACATGGACTACCGTGGTTAAGCAGATTCAACAGATGCAATTTTTTTTGGCTAAGTGTGGAATGAACAGGTTTCACAAGTTGCAGCTATTATTTTGGATCAAACGGTCGTTCTGAAAGGGCAAATTTCTAGACCTAAAAACAGTGCAGAGAAGTTCATACACTCAAAGAAGCCCCAATGCAGATCTAAAACAGGGGAGGAAAGAAACTTACAGATGCGGAGCTGCTCCGTGGTTCCGTTGTGTTTCTCTGGTCAAATCAGGTCGATGCAACGACCTGAGTTGGAGAAGACGAGGAGATCTGCGGCGGCTGCGGCGGCGGAGCTCGAGCGGCAGAGAAGCAGTGAGAGGAAGAAGACGACCGAAAGGGGGAGAATGAAAATACCTAGGTCGCGCTTATTTATAAAGGAAGGCCGACTGAGATGGCGCGAGAAACAAGGAGACTGAACATCATTATCGAGCGGCCCCGACGCCTCGGTTTTCGGAATGGTCAGTAAAGGCAAAGATCCATTGGAGGATATGACGGAGTAAAATATGAATTTAATTGAAGATGATGTCACGGCGGGTTAACATGGATCCAGAAGATGACGTCATGGCGGGTTAAAGCTTTTGCACAGATAGAAGACTGAAGGCTTGTTCCTTAAGGTATTTTAAGATTGACATGAACCGGTTCAAATCAATCTGGGGCCTAATGTTGGGGATGTAACTATTTGTGTAAGCCGCCCAGGACGGGCCGGGTTACGTAGAGATGATTTATCATATGAAGCCCAAGACCAAGCATGAAGATGGCGGTTTAATAAAGGGTCTGAGGCCTACATGCGACTTAAGGCCCATAGTGATAGACCGCCGTGATGGCATGACTTGTATCATAAAGCAGAATTAACTAGTCACCGAGCCGGACACTGTTTATGAGCCGGCCGGGACTCTAAGGGCCGGAGGGCGTCAACCCGTGTATATAAGGGGACGACCCGGTGGTGGCTTAGGGCAAGAAACAACCCATCGAGAGCCAGGCATAGCATATCTCGCTCCCTGGTCATCGAAACCTCAATAATCCCAACACAACTAGACGTAGGCTTTACCTTCACCGTAAGGGGCCGAACTAGTATAAACTCTCTCGCGTCCTTTGTCCCGATTAACCCGTTTAAGCTTCCTAGTTGCGATGGCTCCACAACTAAGTCCTTCTACGAGGACATCTGCCGTGACAATTCCACGACAATAATTGTGAAAAAACCACGTATCATCATAGATGTGATGGGCTCCTACTTCTATGACCGAAAATCATGTCAGAAAATGGGTTTCTCGTCCTGGGAGGGCCGGGGACGCACCTGCATGACATTCTTTGGGCCGTCCATGACGGAAAAATTGTGGTAGAAGCGAGGGCGAGGAAAATTTCGGGGAGTTCTTGGTTATGGTGGTTGGTCGGGGCCGAGCGAGGCACAGAGGTTTGCGCGTTTCTCTTGTACACGTACGTGCATGTGTGCGAGGCATTGAGCTCTAACTGAACCCGAGCGAGGCGTCCGCTTACTGAACCCGAGTGATTGCACTAGCTATGTTACTGAATCCGAGTGACCGATCCCTTGGCTGTTAACTGGACCCGATCGATTCCTTCGCTACTGCTGCTAACTGAAGCCGATCGAACCTGCCTCTTGATGAACAATGATCGTTGTTGGAGGTTGGATGAACAGTACCCCGTGGTAGTAGAGGCCGTTGCCGCTGGATGAACATGACCCCGATCGAGGAGGCCTCCACACCCGAGCTGGTTGGGGGTGGATGAACAGGACCTCGTGGAGGGATGGTTGAACAGTAGCCGATGGAGGCTAGATGAACAGTAACTGGAGGCAGGAGGAAGACAGCGGTGGATGAACAGTAGCAGGTGTAGGCTAAAGGAAGTCGACGGTGGATGAACAATAGCCCCTGGAGGCTGGAGCGAGGCAGTAGACGGTGGATGAACAGTAGCCCGTGGAGTCCCGTTTGACGGTATGCCACACCCCTCCAGATGAACAGGACCCCGTTTCGACCGTAGGCGCTCCAATATAAGGCCCTGTTCGGAACACGGGTGTGTATAACATAGGAATATAAGCAAGTGGAGGAATGGAAAATGACCACATATGCAAAACAAAGGAACCGAACAAACACAGAAAAAGGTAGGAGTGTGTATTCGGTTGGTTGCAGGGTAATGGAGGAATGCATACTCAGTTTCATGAATATTTTATTTGCATTCAACAGCGATCTCTGCTACTGGCATCGAGTGGATGGACACCAGCCGATTATTCTATTCGCATGCACTGAGTACTGCCAGCGTTTTTTCTCGGGCTTCCGCCAAAACATTTGATCTGGGTGGATGTTTCTAATCCTGAGGAATGAGCACTGTTAGGCACGAATTCCTTTGAAATACTGTAGCACTTTCCTACATTCCGAACGCCATGTAGGAAAAATTTCCCACACAAACAGTATCCCTATGAAATTCTTGCAGATTTCCTATGAACCGAACGGGGCCTAAGTCTGGTTCCTCCGTTTTTCGGTACGCCACACCCCTCCCGATCAACAGGACCCTGTTTCGACCATAGCCGGTCGAACAGAAAGCCATTTCCTCCATATTGCGATATACCAGACCCCATTTTGGCTGTTCCGTCCAAGCCGGTTGGCTCCCGATGAACACGACGCATTCCGTTGCCCCCCGATGAACACGACGTAGTTTCTCCGTTTCGACCCAGCCAGTTGGCTTCCGATGAACAGGACTCCATTGTTGCCGTCCGTTGCCTCTCCATGTACACGAACCCTGGCCGTACATATGCGCGACTAGGCGTTCGAGACCGCGCCCGTATGTATGTACGTGGCCGTATTTTTTGGCATCTGGCTGTACGTACGTCTACACGGTTTAGACTAGACTGCCTGAACTGCAACGTCGGGGGCTCTACTACTACACGTGCCGCTGCTTGCTCGGCCATGGTTCATCATTGCAGAGAGACCGATCGACCAGTATGTACGTACATGTTCGCGACCAGAGAGACAACCCTATGTACGGTTCGACCGGGTGGCTCCCAGCTGTCAGGGAGGATAAGGAGGCACTTCCTTGCGTGCGAAGATATAACTGGTGGTTCCCAGCTATCAGGGGGAGAATCATTTTTCCCATAATATGGACGCACTTCCTTGCGTGCGAAGATGTAGCTAGTGGGTCCTAGCTGTCAGGGGGGAAACATTTTTTTCACAAAATACAGAGGCCCTTTCGGTGGGTCCCCACTATGAGGTGGAGGAATAATTATTTGCGCGTAATAAGGAGGCACTTCTTTGGTGCGGCCGTTGACCCAGCTGTCAGTCTCTCCACATACAGTCCTCTTCCGATGGAAGTTGTTCCTTGACCATGTTGACCACGCCGCGCCGAGAGCACCAAGGCAGTGGACAATGGTGAGGCCTAGGTAGGGGACGACGCAGAGTTGGGGAAGACGCGGCAGTGGATACCCACAGGGAGGGGAGTATGAGGTTTGACTGGTTCGGCTGTGGTGTGAGGCTGCCATCGCCACAAAATAACAGGGATTGTGGGTGAGTAGAGGGATGGCCTGGCCAGCGGTTGGAGTAGGAGGGGGCGGTGAGGCATGTGCGGCAGCACAGCCGGCCATGGGAGGCAGGAGCAAGTGGCACGACCGGCTTTGGTTTGGGCCGCTGGAGCAAGAAGACCAGAGGTTGAAGAAGCACGACGACCGTTGGATGGACATCGTATAGTCACCGCAGCTACAATCATTTATATTTACTAAGTTGACAAAGCCCTGTGTCCGCGTCAACTTAGTAGGCCCACAAGTCAGCCTCAAAATCTGGTGGGTCCCACCTAGCAGTGGGGGTATTCATTTTTATGCGTAATAAGGAGGCACTTCCTTGCGTGTGAAGATATAGCTGGTGGGTCTGAGCTGTCAGTCTGTCGGCCGTTGACCATCATCGGCAAGGGATTGCCGGTCTTGTGCCACATCATGTGCATGCGCACTCCGATTGTATCTTGGGACACGTCCGTGCGCCCCTTTCGAACGCCCTGGAGTTGCGCGGGAAGAAATGCCTGCTTAGGCCACTCAGTGTGATACCTGCAGTATTGGCGAGTACACGTTTTAGGGTACGTAGTTGGCATTTTCATAACATCTTGGGCATGTTGCAGTCACTTGCTTCACTTTTTATTAACTATCAAATTGTAATTGCTTCACTAGGTCTGCGTCGAAAAAGAAAAATAGAGGTATAAACAAAGGAATATACTTGTGCAAGAAGACGGCTGATTGGTGTTTTCTTATGATGGATGTAGCATATGCCGTGCTCGCTGTCGATGGTTGGTATGAACAAATCGATGAGAGTGTGAGATCTCGCGTTGTCAGCACTCACTTTGGCCTCAAGGTGCTCGATGAGCTCCTGATCCGTGGGATTGAACTTGACGCCAGCCGGTAGCACTGGCCAATCCTTCTTGGACTTGCATCAGTTAATTCCAGTTAAATGGTACTCAATGTATGATCAATCATCTGTTTTAAGTAAATGATGAAAGATTTCAACAGATAAGTGGTACCCCAAATCTGAAGTCCACAATACCCGAACAAACTGGGGTCTCGGCTTCATTACTACATGCAGACTCCAAAGACTTGAAAACCCCCATAAAGTTCGAAATCATCATATAGGGTGAATAGACGAATACTCACAAGAGCGGCCTCGTGTGGGGACCCCGACTCATAAGCCGTGATCACCGAATGCACATGTACAGTGATCCAGAAGATCAATGCTCATTGAACACATAGAAGCTGAATAAGAAGAGTCTTAGATCCACACATACTGTCTTACACAAATTATGACCATTATGCTCAAGTCTTACATAGATAAAGCCTTAAGTGCTGATCATCAGATAAAACATAAGCAGCGGAAATCTTCGTCGATAAGTAGAACCCATGCCATCTGCCTTAACCCTACATGAATTCTGACTAGGAAAGCGTCCTAGTTCGCATGATCGTCACCAAAGAACTCTTCTTTGAATTCCTGCTCTTCCATGCCTGGCCAATTAAATAACCAGTGGCAAGCCAATGAGTACTTTGAATGTACTCGCAAGCAACCCATGTTTTGGATCAGGGTACGGCAATGCATGATATAGTACTAAGTAGGTAATTTTGCAAAAAGCTAGTTTTGAATGCAATGATATGTCCAACAACTTGTAAAGCATGCATCATAAGCATTCAGATAACCATGTGAACATGTTACAAATATCAACATAAACAGAGTTTTGGATCGAGTCTAGTTTAATCAACATGTCAAGTCAATTGACTCGGCTTAAGTAGTTTTCTCCACACAACCACACCAGGTTTCGTAAACAATGGACGTAGCCCAAGAGTGGTTATCCAACTGTCCTTGACCATGGACATGGCTATTCGAATAGTTTTACACTTTGCAGAGGTTGCACACTTTACCCACAAGATCCGCGAAACTTCCGTGTCGTCCACGACCTATGGTACCTCAAGTACCCGGGGTAAGCACCTGATCACTATCTTTCCCTAGGCGACACTAACATAGAGTCCGCTCGTTGGTACACAACCCTCGTGTATAATCATAAAGATATTGGGACTCTTCCCTTTTCATTTTGACAACTATAGGAAGGGACCAACAGCGTGTCCGGTGCCCTATAAAAACAGTCATGGCCGCCTATCCAAGCACGATCCCGTCCCGAGAGTGAACACTGATACGTCTCCATCGTATCTACAATTTTTGATTGTTCCATGCCAATATTATTCAACTTTCATATACTTTTGGCAACTTTTTATACTAATTTTGGGACTAACATATTGATCCAGTGCCCAGTGCCAGTTCTTGTTTGTTGTATGTTTTTTGTTTCACAGAAAATCCATATCAAACGGTGTCCAAACGGGATAAAAACCGACGGAGATTTTTTTGGAATATATGTGATTTTTGGGAAGAGGAATCAACGTGAGACGATGCACGAGGGGGCCACGAGGCAGGGGGCGCGCCCCAGGGGTCAGGCACGCCCTGAACCCTCATGGCCACCCCGTAAGGAGGCTGGTGCCCTTATTTCACCGCAAGAAAGCTAATACCCGGAGAGAGATCGTGTCCAAAATTCAGCCCAATCGGAGTTACGAATCTCCGGGAATTTAATAAACGATGAAGGGCCAGAATCTGGGAACGCAGAAACAGAGAGAGACAAAGAGACAGATCAAACCTCGGAGGGGCTCTCGCCCCTCCCACGCCATGGAGACCATGGACCAGAGGGGAAACCCTTCTCCCCTCTAGGGAGAAGGTCAAGGAATAATAAGAAGAAGGAGGGCTCTCTCCCCCTCGCGTCTGGTGGCGCCGGAACGCCGCTGGGGGCTATCATCATCACCGCGATCTACACCAACACCTCCACCATCTTCACCAACATCTCCATCACCTTCCCCCATCTATAGTCAGCGGTCCACTCTCCCGCAACCCGCTGTACCCTCTACTTGAACATGGTGCTTTATGCTTCATATAATTATCCAATGATGTGTTGCCATCCTATGATGTCTGAGTAGATTTTCGTTGTCCTATCGGTAATTGGTGAATTGCTATGATTGGTTTCATTTGCTTGTGGTTATGTTGCTGTCCTATTGTGCCCTCCGTGTCGCGCAAGCGTGAGGGATACCCGCTGTAGGGTGTTGCAATACGTTCATGATTCACTTATAGTGGGTTGCTTGAGTGGCAGAAGCATAAACCCGAGTAAGGGGGTTGTGGCGTATGGGATAAAGGGGACTTGATGCTATAATGCTATGGTTGGGTTTTACCTTAATGATCTTTAGTAGTTGCGGATGCTTGCTAGAGTTCCAATCATAAGTGCATATGATCCAAGAAGAGAAAGTATGTTAGCTTATGCCTCTCCCACATAAAACTTGCTATCGGTCTAGTAAAGTAGTCATTTGCTTAGGGACAATTTCACAACTCCTACCACCACTTTTCCACACTCGCTATATTTACTTTATTGCTTCTTTATCTAAACAACCACTACTTTCTATTTACACGCTCTTTATTATCTTGCAAACCTATCCAAAAATACCTACAAAGTACTTCTAGTTTCATACTTGTTCTAGGTAAAGCGAACGTCAAGCGTGCCTAGAGTTGTATCGGTGGTCGATAGAACTTGAGGGAATATTTGTTCTACCTTTAGCTCCTCGTTGGGTTCGACACTCTTACTTATCGAAAGAGGCTATAATTGATCCCCTATACTTGTGGGTTATCAAGACCTTTTTCTGGCGCCGTTGCCCGGGAGTTATAGCGTGGGGTGAATATTCTCATGTGTGCTTGTTTGCTTTATCATTAAGTAATTTTTATTTTGTGCTCTTATTTTCTATCTTTAGTTGTGGGTAGGAAACACAAAATACCAAAAAAATTAGTTGTACCTACTGAACCAATGGTTGAAGAACCACTCAAAATCTATCACACTCCTAAAGCTTTTTTACTTGGATCATCTTCGATCCCTATGTGCTCGGGCTGAAAACCCAACTAGCTTAGTTCAGGGAAAATCTTTAGATGAGCATGCTTGTTATGTGCGACACCGCTTATCTCAAAAAGGGAAAATTTTACTAGATCAAATTCATCGTTTGCAGTGCTATGCTTGTAATTTATGTGAAATATATGATTTTACTTGTTGTTCTGAAAACCCCAAGAAACACCTTCCTTACCAATGTGAGTTTAGTGATAATGGAATTGTATCTTCGTATACTAAGGGTGTTTATAATTACTATGATGTTCAACAAATTGAAGAATTTGTTGCTTTTAGGGGTACTTGTGAAATTGCTTCTTTTATTGAAGAATGTGATACTACTCTCTACAAATCTGAAAATTTGGCCATACTTAAATATTGCTATGATAATTATGCTTCTAATCCTTATATTAAACCATATATTGAGGACTCCTCCACTGTCCAAGAAGAGACTAATATTTTGCAGGAGTCTATGGAAGAAGAAATTAATGACATTGTGAGCTCATTGTATGAAAAAGATGAGGAGGAGAGCGAAGAACAAAAGGAGGAAGAGTGGATTGATCACCCGTGCCCACCTTCTAATGAGAGTAACTCTTCAACTCATACATTGTTTAATGTCCCTTCGTTCTTACCGAAGGATGAATGCCATGATAATTATTATGATCCCGTTGATTCTTTTGAAATATCCCTTTTTGATGATGCTTGCTAAGCTTGTGGCCAAGATGCCAATATGACTTATGCTTATGGAGATGAACTTGCTATAGTTCCTTATGTTAAACATGAAATTGTTTCTATTGCACCCACGCATGATAGTCCTATTATCTTCTTGAATTCTCCCGACTACACTATATCAGAGAAGTTTGCTCTTATTAAGGATTGTATTGATGGATTGCCTTTTACCGTTGCACATGATGATTTTGATGAATATAATATGCATGTGCTTTCTGCTCCTACTTGCAATTATTATGAGAGAGGAACTACATCTCCACCTCTCTATGTTTCCAACACGATAAAATTTTAAGAAACTGTTTATAATATGCATTGGCCTTTACTCTGTGTGCATGAATTGTTCTTTTATGACATGCCGATGCATAGGAAGAGAGTTAGACTTCACCATTGCTTGATCTATGTTACTTTGTGCTAACTACTAAATTACAAATCATTGTTAATTAAAATTGTCTTTGATATACCTTGGGATCCGGGTGGATCCATTACTTGAGCACTATATGCCTAGCTTAATGGCTTTAAAGAAAGCGCTGCCAGGGAGACAACCCGGAACTGTTAGAGAGTCATTTATTTCCGTTGTGTTCTTTTATAAAGTTCAAAAATAAAAATAATGTGCCAAGGTTTGTCTTTAGGATGTTTAAAATGCTTGTTGGTTTGTACGGTGCAGGACAGAAACTTTGGCTGTAGTGTGTGATTTTACATTTTTACTGGAACGTCAAACGGTTCTGAAACTTTTTGCACTGTATTTCTGTACAAATTTTTTATTTTACCTAATTTTGGTATAATTGTTGGGGTACCAGAAGTATGGTGAATGTTCAGATTGCTACAGACTGTTCTGTTTTTCACAAATTCTGTTTTTGATGCATAGTTTGCTAGTTTTGGTGAAACTATGAATTTCTATCAGTGGATTAAGCCATGGAAAAGTTATATTACAGTAGCTACAATGCAAAAAACAAAATATTAATTGGTTTGCAACAGTACTTAGAGTAGTGATTTGCTTTATTATACTAATGGATCTTATCGAGTTTTCTGTTGAAGTTTTGTGTGGATGAAGTGTTCGAAGATCGAGGAGGTCTCAATATGAGGAAAAGGAGGAGAGGCAAGAGCTCAAGGTTGGGGATGCCCAAGGCACCCCAAGTAAATATTCAAGGAGACTCAAGCGTCTAAGCTTGGGGATGCCCCGGAAGGCATCCCATCTTTCTTCAACAAGTATCGGTATGTTTTCGGATTCGTTTCATTCATGTGATATGTGCAAATCTTGGAGCGTCTTTTGCATTTAGTTTTCACTTTTCTTTTATGCACCATGCTGGTATGATTAGTCCATGGTTGATTTATAGAATTCTCTTTTCACTTCACTTATATCTTTTGAGTATGGCTTTATAGAATGCTTCATGTGCTTCACTTATATCATTTGAAGTTTGGATTGCCTGTTTCTCTTCACATAGAAAACCGCCATTTGTAGAATGCTATTTTGCTTCAATTATATTTGTTAGAGCATGGGCATATCTTTTTTAGAAATAATTAAACTCTCTTGCCTCACTTATATCTATTTAGAGAGATGACAGGAACTGGTCATTCACATGGTTAGTCATAAAATCCTATGTAAAACTTGTAGATCACTGAATATGATATGTTTGATTCCTTGCAATAGTTTTGCAATATAAAGGTGGTGATATTAGAGTCATGCCAGTTGAGTAATTGTGAAATTGAGAAATACTTGTGTTGAGGTTTGCATGTCCCGTAGCATGCACGTATGGTGAACCGTTATGTAATGAAGTTGGAGCATGAGGTATTTATTGATTGTCTTCCTTATGAGTGGCGGTCGGGGACGAGCGATAGTCTTTTCCTACAAATCTACCCCCCTAGGAGCATGCGTAGTAGACTTTGTTTCGAGGGCTAATAAACTTTTGCAATAAGTATATGATTTCTTTATGACTAATGTGAGTCCATGGATTATACGCACTCTCACCCTTCCATCATTGCTAGCCTCTTCGGTACCATGCATTGCCCTTTCTCACCTCGAGAATCGCTGCAAACTTCGCCGGTGCATCCAAACCCCGTGATATGATACACTCTATCACACATAAGCCTCCTTATATCTTCCTCAAAACAACCACCATATCTACCTATCATGGCATTTCCATAGCCATTCCGAGAAATATTGCCATGCAACTTCCATCATCATCATATACATGACTTGAGCATTCATTGTCATATTGATTTGCATGATCGTAAGATAGCTAGCATGATATTTTCATGGCTTGTCCGTTTTTTGATATCTTTGCTACGCTAGATCATTGCACATCCTGGTACACTGCCGGAGGCATTCATATAGAGCCATATCTTTGTTCTAAGTATCGAGTTGTAATATCGAGTTGTAAGTAAATAAAAGTGTGATGATCATCATTATTAGATCATTGCCCCATGAAAAAAAGAAAAAGAGAGGCCAAAGAAGCCTAAATAAAAAAAGGGGGCCAAAGAAGCCCATTCAAAAAAAGAAAAAAAGAAAAAGGGGGCAATGTTACTATCCTTTACCACACTAGTGCTTCAAAGTAGCACCATGTTCTTCATATAGAGAGTCTCTTGAGTTATCACTTTCATATACTAGTGGGAATCTTCATTATAGAACTTGGCTTGTATATCCCAACGATGGCCTTCCTCAAATGCCCTAGGTCTTCATGAGCAAGCAAGTTGGATGCACACCCACTCAGTTTCAGTTTGAGCTTTCATACACTTATAGCTCTAGTGCATCCGTTGCATGGCAATCCCTACTCCTTGCATTGACATCGATTGATGGGCATCTCCATAGCCCGTTGATTAGCCGCGTCGATGTGAGACTTTCTCTTTTTTTGTCTTCTCCACATAACCCCCATCATATTATTCTATTCCACCTATAGTGCTATGTCCATGGCTTGCGCTCATGTATTGCGTGAGGGTTGAAAAAGCTGAAGCGCGTTAAAAAGTATGAACCAATTGCTTGGCTTGTCATCGGGGTTGTGCATGATTTGAATATTTTGTGTGGTGAAGATGGAGCATAGCCAGACTATATGATTTTGTAGGGATAACTTTCTTTGGCCATGTTATTTTGAAAAGACATGATTGCTTTATTAGTAGGCTTGAAGTATAATTGTTTTTATGTCAAATGATAGACTATTGCCTTGAATCACTCGTGTCTTAATATTCATGCCATGATTAGATTACATGATCAAGATTATGCTAGGTAGCATTCCACATCAAAAATTATCTTTTTATCATTTACCTACTCGAGGACGAGCAGGAATTAAGCTTGGGGATGCTGATACGTCTCCGTTGCATCTATAATTTTTGATTGTTCCATGCCAATATTATTCAACTTTCATATAATTTTGGCAACTTTTATACTACTTTTGGGACTAACATATTGTTCTAGTGCCCAGTGAGAGCTCCTGTTTGTTGGATGTTTTTTGTTTCGCAGAAAATCCATATCAAACGGAGTCCAAATGGGATAAAAACTGACGGAGATTTTTTTGGAATATATGTGATTTTTGGGAAGAAGAATCCACGCGAGACGATGCCCGAGGGGGCCACGAGGCAGGGGGGCGCCCTGGACCCTCGTGGCCACCCCGTAAGGCGGTTGGTGCCCTTCTTTCGCCACAAGAAAGCTAATATCCGGATAGAGACCGTGTCCAAAATTCAGCCCAATCGGACTTAAGGTTCTGCGGGAATTTAAGAAACGGTGAAGGGCCAGAATCTGGGAACGCAGAAACATAGAGAGACAGATCCAATCTCGGAGGGGCTCTCGCCCCTCCCACGCCATGGAGACCATGGACCAGAGGGGAAACCCTTCTCCCATCTAGGGAGAAGGTCAAGGAATAAGAAGAAGAAGGGGGGCTCTCTCCCCCTCGCTTCCGGTGGCGCCGGAACGCCGCCGGGGGCCATCATCATCACCGCGATCTACACCAACACCTCCGCCATCTTCACCAACATCTCCATCACCTTCCCCCATCTATATTCAACGACCCACTCTCCCGCAACCCGCTTTACCCTCTACTTGAACATGGTGCTTTATGCTTCATATTATTATCCAATGATGTGTTGCCATCCTATGATGTCTGAGTAGATTTTCGTTGTCCTATCGGTAATTGGTGAATTGCTATGATTGGTTTCATTTGCTTGTGGTTATGTTGCTGTCCTATTGTTCCCTCCGTGTCTCGCAAGCGTGAGGGATACCCTCTGTAGGGTGTTGCAATACGTTCATGATTCACTTATAGTGGGTTGCTTGAGTGGCAGAAGCATAAACCCGAGTAAGGGGGTTGTGGCGTATGGGATAAAGGGGACTTGATGCTTTAATGCTATGGTTGGGTTTTACCTTAATGATCTTTAGTAGTTGCGGATGCTTGCTAGAGTTCCAATCATAAGTGCATATGATCCGAGAAGAGAAAGTATGTTAGCTTATGCCTCTCCCGCATAAAACTTGCTATCGGTCTAGTAAAGTAGTCATTTGCTTAGGGACAATTTCACAACTCCTACCACCACTTTTCCGCACTCGCTATATTTACTTTATTGCTTCTTTATCTAAACATCCACTACTTTCTATTTACGCGCTCTTTATTATCTTGCAAACCTATCCAAAAATACCTACAAAGTACTTCTAGTTTCATACTTGTTCTAGGTAAAGCGAACGTCAAGCGTGCATAGAGTTGTATCGGTGGTCGATAGAACTTGAGGGAATATTTGTTCTACCTTTAGCTCCTCGTTGGGTTCGACACTCTTACTTATCGAAAGAGGCTACAGTTGATCCCCTATACTTGTGGGTTGTCAAACACACGTCACCTCGTCACTAGTAATGTGGGCACTATGCTAGTATTGTACTAGGTAATCAATAATGCCCCGTCCCATAAGGGGTAGAGTGGTTGTACATGTAAGGTTGGAGTAACGGTCGCAACTTAAACCGATCCATTTTTGAAACAACACACTCACTTGCCTCGGTACACCACTTCGTCATCAAGTGGTTACTTAGCGTTGGGGAATGTAGCATGCATTTTCAAAAAATTTCCTACGCTCATGCAAGATCTATCTAGGGGATGCATAGCAACGAGAGGGAGAGAGTGTGTCCACGTACCCTCGTAGACCGAAAGCGGAAGCGTTTGACAACGCGGTTGATGTAGTCGAACTTCTTCTTATTCCGACCGATCAAGCATTGAACATACGACACCTCCGAGTTCTGCACACGTTCAGCTCGATGACGTCCCTCGAACTCTTGATCTAGCAAAGTGTCGAGGGAGAGTTTCATCAACACGATGGTGTGGTGATGGTGATGGTGAAGTGATCCACGCAGAGCTTCGCCTAAGCACTACGTGAATATGACCGGAGGTGTAAACTGTGGAGGGGGGCACCACACATGGCTAACAATGTTTGTTGTGTGTTCTAGCGGCGCCCCCTCATATATATAGGTTGGAGGGGAGGAGAGGCAGCCAAGGGGGCACCCCAAGTAGGAGGAATCCTACTTGGGGTCCTCCCAATTCAGCCTCCCCCCTTTCCTATTCCCATTCGGAGTAGGAAGGGAAGATGGGGAAGGGGGAATCCTATTCCCTTTTTCCTTTCCTTCTCCAATTTGGCCAGCCCATATGGGGGGGGGGTGCACCAGCCCCTTTGTGGCTGGTGTGTTTCCCCTCTTGGCCCATTAGGCCCATATAGCTTGCCGGGGGTTGCCCGGAACCCCTTCCGGTGACCCGATACATACCCGGTACGCCCGGAACACTTTTGGTATCCGAATACTATCATCCTATTTATGAATCTTTACCTCTCGACCATTTAGAGACTCCTCGTCATGTCCATGATCTCATCTGGGACTCCGAACAACATTCGGTCACCATATCACATAACTCATATAATACAAAATCGTCATCAAACGTTAAGAGTGCGGACCCTACGGGTTCGAGAACTATGTAGACATGACCGAGCCACCTCTCTGGTCAATAACCAATAGCGGAACCTGGATGCTCGTATTGGTTCCTACATATTCTACGAAGATCTTTATCGGTCAAACAGTAATGACAACATGCTTTATTCCCTTTGTCATCGGTATGTTACTTGCCCGAGATTCGATCATCGGTATCTTCATACCTAGTTCAATCTCGTTACCGTCAAGTCTCTTTACTCGTTCCGTAATGCATCATCCCACAACTAACTCATTAGTCACATTTCTTGCAAGGCTTATAATGATGTGCATTACCGAGAGGGCCCAGAGATACCTCTCCGATACTCGGAGTGACAAATCCTAATCTCGATCTATGGCAACCCAAAAAACACCTTCGGAGATACCTGTAGAGCATCTTTATAATCACCCAGTTACGTTGTGACATTTGATAGCACACAAGGTATTCCTCCGGTATCCGGGAGTTGCATAATCTCATAGTCAAATGAATATGTATATGACATGAAGAAAGCAATAACAATAAAACTAAACGATCAACATGCTAAGCTAACAGATGGGTCTTGTCCATCACATCATTCTCCTAACGATGTGATCCAGTTCATCAAATGACAACACATGTCTATGGCTAGGAAACTTAACCATCTTTGATTAACGAGCTAGTCTAGTAGAGGCTTACTAGGGACACGGTGTTTTGTTTATGTATCCACACATGTATCAAGTTTCTGGTTGATACAATTCTAGCATGAATAATAAACATTTATCATGATATAAGGAAATATAAAATAACAACTTTATTATTGCCTCTAGGGCATATTTACTTTAGTCTCCCACTTGCACTAGAGTCAATAATCTAGTTCACATCGCCATGTGATTTAACACCAATAGTTCACATCACCATGTGATTAACACCCATAGTTCACATCGCCATGTGACCAACACCCAAAGGGTTTACTAGAGTCAATAATCTAGTTCACATTGCCATGTGATTAACACCCAAAGAGTACTAAGGTGTGATCATGTTTTGCTTGTGAGAGAAGTTTAGTCAACGGGTCTGCCACATTCCGATCCATATGTATTTTGCAAACTTCTATGTCTACAATGCTCTGCATGGAGCTACTCTAGCTAATTGCTCCATTTCAATATCTATCTAGATTGAGATTCAAAGTCATCCAGATCGGTGTTAAAGCTTGCATCGACGTAACTCTTTACGATGAACTCTTTATCACCTCCATAACTGAGAAATATTTTCTTAGTCCTCTAAGGATAATTTTGACCGCTGTCCAGTGATCTACTCCTGGATCAGTATTGTACCCCTTTGCAAAACTCATGGCAAGGTACACAATAGGTCTGGTATACTGATACGTCCATTTTGCATCATGCTTTTATATCGATATTTATTGCATTATGGGCTGTTATTACACGTTATGTCACAATACTTATGCCTATTCTCTCTTATTTTACAAGGTTTACATAAGGAGGGAGAATGCCGGCAGCTGGAATTCTGGGCTGGAAAAGGAGCAAATATTAGAGACTTATTCTGCACATCTCCAAAAGTCCTGAAACTCCACG